>NW_023270387.1:37759278-37792585 GCF_011800145.1 Mirounga leonina
TATATATATATATATATATATATATATATATACCACATCTTCTTTATTCATTCATCAACTGATGGACACTTGGGCTGCTTCCATATTTTGGCTATTGTAAATAATGCTGCTATAAATACAGGGGTGCATGTATCCCTTTGAATTACTGTTCTTGTATTTTTTGGGTTAAATACCCAGTAGCTCAATTGCTAAATCATAAGGCAGTTCTATTTTTAACTTTTTGAGGAAACTCCATACTGTCTTCTAGAGTGGCTGCACCAGTTTGTATTCCCACCAACAGTGCATGAGGGTTCCTTTTTCTCCACATCTTCACCAACACCTCTTGTTTCTTGTGTTGTTGATTTTAGCCATTCTGACAGGTGTGTAGTTTTGATTTGCATATTTCCCTGATGGTAAGTGATGAACATCTTTTCATGTGTCTGTTGGCCATCTAGATGTCTTCTTTGGAGAAATGTCTGTCCATGTCTTCTGCCCATTTCTTAATTGGATTATTTGTTTTTTGGGTGTTGAGTTTTATAAGTTCTTTATAGACTTTGGATTCTAACCCTTTATCAGATACATCATTTGCAAATATCTTCTCCCATTCTGTAGGCTGCCTTTTAGTTTTGTTGTTTATTTCCTTCACTATGCAGAAGCTTTTTATTTCAATGAAGGCCCAGTAGTTTATTTTTGCTTTTGTTTCCTTTGCCTGGGGAGTTTTAAGGCTTTGCTAAAATTATTAAGGAAAGGAGCATCCTTCAATGGAAACAAAGGTAGAGATTTAAAAAAAAAAAAAGGAGTTTATAAATGATAAGGAAAGGCTCATGTTGTATATTCTAATGGCTGAAACCTTTGACAATAGAAATGATTCTCAGAATCAAAGAAAATTCTGCCACATGTCAGGAGTGCTGTAACAGCAAACATGTACCAACCAGGAAAATACCGGAAAGGGAATGAATGAAATGAAAGCTTTTGAGTACAGACGCAGCTTAAAGGTCAGCGTGGACTCAGAATATGTGAGAGACTAATGTAATTAGAAGTCAGCTGGGAGCTTTTTTTTTTTTTAAAGATTTTATTTATTTATTTGAGAGAGAGAATGAGAGAGCACATGAGGGGGGGAGGGTCAGAGGGAGAAGCAGGCTCCCTGCCGAGCAGGGAGCCCGATGCGGGACTCGATCCAGGGACTCCAGGATCATGACCTGAGCCGAAGGCAGTCGCTTAACCAACTGAGCCACCCAGGCGCCCCAATAAGTGTTTTTTTAAACAAAGAAATCAATGGCATCTATAAACACATATAATACTAACTTCATAAGGTTATATAAATTTTTTTTTAAGATTTTATTTATTTATTTGACAGAGAGAGACACAGCGGGAGAGGGAACACAAGCAGGGGGAGTGGGAGAGGGAGAAGCAGGCTTCCTGCTGAGCAGGGAGCCTGATGTGGGGCTCAATCCCAGGACCCTGGGATCATGACCCGAGCTGAAGGCAGCCGCTTAACCGACTGAGCCACCCAGGCGCCCCAGGTTATATAAATTTGATGAGATAACCAGGTACAGCCAGATATATATAGTTTCTGTATATAGTTTATATACAGAAAAATCCTGCTGGCATTTATTGGAAATTTAAGTAACCATGTTTTAGCCTTACCCATAGGGAGCTAACCTATTTTATCATATTCATTCAATTTTAATATCAATTCATTGATATTGAATTCAGTTCATTGAATATCAGTTCATTCATTTCAGTATCAATATCAATTCATTCAATTTTATCAATTCATTCAATTATTCAATGTGTTGCCTGAATATATACTTTATATAAGACAGGTCAAAGCATAGACATATCAGAGACACATATAATCTAATGATCAAATGCTGTAAATAAAAATAAATAAATAAAAACAGGATGAGGGAATTGAGATTGACAGGTGAGGATGATTTTGCATATCACAGATATGCATACCTTCCCTGAGGACGTAATAATTGAACAGATGCTTAAATGAATTGGGGTGTTACACAGCCATCTGGGGAAAGAGAGTTCTAGGCTGAGAGAGCAGCAAATGCAAAAACCCTAAAACAGCAACAGCTATGGTCACATTTTCCTATGTTTTGGAATGTCTAGTCATTCTTGTTGGGAAGCTAGACATTATAAATTTTATATTATTGAGTACTGAATCTTGTTCTATAAAAAGGATTGGATTTTTTCTGGTCAGGTAGGTAAATTACTTGGAGTTCAGGTTGATCCTTTTGAGCCTTGTTTTTAAGTCTGGTTAGTGCGGGTCGAAAGTAGTCTTCACTTTAGGACTAGTCTAGCCCTATAAATACAGCACTAGCCCTTTGAGGTTTTTACTGAATACTCCAGGAATTCACTAGCACTACCCCCTCAGCTGATTAAAACACAAACATCTTCCAGCTTTCTAGGCATAAGTGCTGGGAATTTTTCAATTTCTAGGACCTAGTCATTCTCTGCTTGGTCTCCTGGAGGTTTACCCTATGTGTACATAGTTTGGTACTCAGCAACAGACTTGAAGGGACGCTTAGAAATATTTCTCCCTCTGTGCAACTCCTTTCCCCTCCTCATTACTCTGCTTTGCCAATTTTAGCCACCTTAGCCCCTCCAAACTCAAATCTCTCCTCAGCTCAGCAAGGTTGCCATGTTCAGCTTGGATTTTCCCCACTGCACTACAGTCTGGAAAGCACTTCCAGGCAGCAAGCTGAAGTGATCATAGGGTTCACTGTGCACATTTCTAGTTTTCCGATTTGAAGTTTTAAAAGTTGAGTCTGGCTGTTAGGTGAATAGAATGAAAGGTAAGAAGAGTGGCAACATGAGACCAATTAGGAGACTGTAAAGTAGTCTGGGTAAGGGTAAGGTAAAGCAACTGAGGAAGTGAGAAGACGTTAGATTCCGAATATATATGTATATATATAAATATACATTGTAAATTTGTATATGTAAATATGTGTATATGTGTAATGTAACTTATATATGTAAATATATATGTATATATATATTTAAAGATTTATTTTTTTATTTTAGAGAGAGAGTGTGCATGAGCAGGGGGAGGGGCAGAGGAAGAAGGAGAAAGAATCCCAAGCAGACTCCCCACTGAGCACAGAGCCCAACACAGGACTCAATCCCACAACCCCGAGATCATGACCTGAGCTGAAATCAAGAGTCAGATGCTTAACCGACTGAGCCACCCAGGCACCCCTGAATACATTTTGAAGGTAGAACCCACAGAGTTTGCAGAAGAATTATATGTAGAAGTGAAGGAAAGAGAAAAATCAAGACTTTTTGACATGAGCAGCAAAGTGAGTTGTGGTACCATTTACAGGCTGGAGAACACTGAGGGAAGTGGTGGGGTTGGGGGGAGGATGAAAAGTTTGGTTTCAGGCATGGCAAGTCTGAGTTTCCTACTGGCGTCCCTGGGCAGAGGATACATAGGCAGTTGGTTATGTGTCTGGAAAGTAGTGTAAAGGCCAGCATTAAAGACATAAATCTGGAACGCAGAATGAATTTAAAGTCAGAACTAGGCAAGATCATCTAAAAAGTGAGTATAGCTAAAGAACAGGTTCAAAGCCTGAGGCTTGGGGACTTCAACATTTACAAGGCAAGAAACCAGCAAAGGAAACTTATTTTTCCTCCTGTCATAATACCATTTCTCTGTGGCATCTAAGATGTGAGGCTTCCAGAAAGAATACAAGGCCCACGTCACAGTGTAGCCCTGAAGAGCCATCCTATGCGAAATTACCCCAGAAAGCACAACTACCCTAGATAGCCCACATGTGCCTGAGACCCATCTGATTTGGAACTTGCCAAGGTGAGTTTCTAAGTATGGCATAAGGTAGTGACAAATGCAGGGGATTAGCATCAGAGATAAGAGTTCCAGTCCAGACAATGGCTTTAATTAACTGAACTCAAGCAAATATCAACTTCTCTTAGTTTCTTCACCTATAAAATGAAGAGATTGAGCTAAACGGTCCTTAAAGTCTCTTCCAGATTTTTATTTGAAAAATCCAAGAGAAAAAGTGCCCAACACCAGGAAAGAGAGATTTATAATTCCATCCTCCACTGAAGATATGCCTCCTAGACCGCTCCGAATGTTTTGGAACAAGCAGTGCCTCTTCATATCTCTAACTGCTCCTGCGCCCCATGCCTACCTTCCAGAAAGGTGGCTACCCAAAGAGGACCCACCAGCCCCTACAAAGGGAGAGACGTCTCATCAAAGCCCTCAGGAGTTTCCAAGACTCAGGGTCCCTGTCAGAGTGCAGTCAGTACCACACCAACTACCACAGCAGTTATTTGGTGAGAGAGAGAGAATTTAGATTTGGGGATAAAGAATTTACTGTAAAGAATGGTTTGCTGGGTTTGGAAAAACTGAAAAGGCAAAAAGAAAAGTCTAGGCTGTCACTGAGGTAACAAGTGCAGGAAGCAGTTCCCACCCCTAGGCCTGGGGAAGCAAAGGGAAGTGGTTGGAATGAGTCATACCTAGAAGCTTGGGAGGAGAGGCCTGATGGGACTGGGATCCAGACCCCGGAGGAGGAGGAACTAACCTCCTGTTGGAGCTGTTGGCCTGTGTCAGGCAGGGAAGAGTGGTGCTATGAAGCTGATTCTACAAATGTTGGGGAACTGCCAGTTGGACTCACCTTGCTGCTATTGGACTAACTTGGCCCCACCATGGTGAAGAAATGTTGCTGGGGTCATGCTGAGAGGCACTAGAAGCAAAAGGACAGGGCCATGTCCATGTCCGTTTTTTCCTCTTCCAGGCTTCCTCTAGCATTACTTACTGGTGCTACCCAGGAACAGCCGGCAAAGGAGAAAGGTGATTTGCAGAACCCCGGGCCCCACAGTGCTCCCTTGTCCATGGGGGATACGTTCCAAGACACCCAGTGGATGTCTGAAATGGCAAGTAGTACCAAACTCTATCTACTGTTTTTTCCTGTACATACATACCAATGATAAAGTTTAATTTATAAATTAGGCACAGTAAGAGATTAACAATAGCTAATAATAAATTAGAACAATTATAACAATACACTGTAACAAAAGTAATGTGAATATATTCTCGCTCTCTTTCTCAAAATACCCTAGTGTATTGTACTCACCTTTCTTCCTGGGATGATGTGAGATGATAAAATGCCCATGTGAGGAGATGAAATGAGGTGAATGACATAGGCCTTGTGACCTAGCTTGAGACATCTACTGACCTTCTGACGATATGTCAGCTTCCTGAACATGCTTGGCCTGGGGTAACTGAAACAGTGGAGATCAAAACCGCAGATAAGTGGGGGACTCCTATATAGCAGAGCACATTTGAAACTGGGAGATAATAGTTTAATTACTGACCCACTCATTTCTTTTGAAATTACTACGAACAGGGGCGCCTGGGTGGCTCAGTCGTCTGCTTTTGGCTCAGGTCATGATCCCAGGGTCCTGGGATCGAGCCCCGCATAGGGCACCCTGCTCAGCGGGAAGCCTGCTTCTCCCTCTCCCACTCCCCCTGCTTGTGTTCCCTCTCTCGCTGTCTCTCTGTCAAATAAATAAATAAAATCTTTAAAAAAAAAAGAAAAGAAAAGAAATTACTACGAACAGTACTGGGTTTGTAATCTGTAAGACATAATGTAGTATCTTTTAAATTCTCTGTTGAGCAACCTAGAGCTTCCTGTGTTTATTTTTAATGGATCTGAGTTCCTACACTTCAAGGTATGCTTTTGAGCCCAGTAAATAAATACTCCCAGGACACCAGGAAGGCATCTACATCTCCCATTCCATTACACACCATCAACCAATGTCTGAGCGGCTGCCATACACCGCGTTATTCTAGGCACTGGCTTCTTACCTATGTGACTTGAGAGTCACCAAAAGTGGAGTTACCCTGCACTGGACAACGAAGAGTATTTTCTCCAGAAAACATTATTAAAATGTGGACATGCACTGGCATGTTGGTGAGTCCTCTAAACCTCTCCTGACACCATTCGCAAATCCCTTCCCCAACATCCCCTTGCCATTCACATTCATTATCCCATTGATCCCCCAAACCACACTTGGAAACAGACAGAGATGAACATACCCACATCACTGAGTGAAGAAAGCAAGATTTGGAAAGGTGGTCAGTTTACACACAGCTTTGTAATTCGCTGAGCCATTATTTACACCCACGTCTTCAGATTTAAAATCTGGGACTCTGGATGGTTGATTACATTGGTTGACTTTTGAATGTTGACCCAGACTTGTGTCCCTGAAGTACTCCACTTGGTCATGGTGTATAAACCTTTTTTATGTATTGCTGAATTCTATTTGCTAACATTTTGTTAAAGATTTTTGCATCTATGTTTGTGAGGGTTATCGGTCTGTAGTTTTCTTTCTTTTATTTTTTTGGTACTGTGTCTGGTTTTGGTATCAGGGTAACACCAACTTCATGAAATGAACTGGTAAATGCTTCTCCCTCTTCTTTTTCCTGGAAGAGGTGTGTAAAATTGGTGTTAATTTTCTCTGAAAATTTGGTGGAATTCTCCTGTGAAGTCATCTGGCCTGGAGCTTCCTTTCTGGGAGTTTTTAAGTTACAAATTCAATCCCCTTAATTGTTAGGGGGCTACTAAGCCCTCTATTTCATGTTGGGTCCATTGTGGTAGGTTGTGTTTTTCCCAGGAAGTGGCCCATTGGATCTAAGTTTTCAGATTTATTTATGCTAGTACGTGGTTTTAATAAAGAATACATTCTTTTTCATGGATTTTGTGATGTGTGTGAAATTTGACAGTTTTTACAAAATTTGTAATCTGTTGTGATTTCTTCCAGTCTAAATAAAAATGCACCTTTGAATGTAATTAATTAATTAATTAAATCTGGGACTCTGCCCACCACACTAGGATGTCCTTTGCATGAATAGTTTATCAGGTTGGCTGGTGGTGTAGACCTTCTGGGGAAGATTCAGAAACGATTTCATAGTCTCCCCAAGCAGGCCCAGATCCCCTATAGTCCCACATCAGTATGCCCAACCAGCCCGGCCACCTCACTTGACTGACCACAGATAGCATCTTATCCAAAATCCTGCAAGGTGAAAATGCCAGGTGGCCTGACAACTCAGGCAAACTAAGAGCAATGGAGAGCCTCACCCTGGCATGCAAAAGAGGAAAAGAAGAATGCTCCATTCCTCTCTCTTTTGCTAACCCCCATCCCTCCTGCACTCCCCACATAAATATTCATGGCACCTCACAATGACATCCCCAATTAATGGGGAAGAAAACCAGAGCCAGTAAGGAAAGCCAGATGAGCCCCATGTTCATTAATGAAAACAAACATTTATAGGGCTCCCATTATACACAGGCATGAAGGTGGTGAGGATGCAGGGTGGTGTAACATGTCTTTGATGTTCACAGATGATTTAATTGCCCTCTATCCCCAATAGCAGACAAATAGATCAATGAGAACTAGCAAAGCTCCTTGAAAAATAGGGCATGGCCTTTTATCTCAGAAGTTTCAAAGACCCTTTACAAACATTCATTAGGCCCAACCTCATTCCATAGGCAGTGAGTGGAAGACCCAATATTAGCCATAGACTGAACTCTACCTCTATCACTTCCAGCCCAACACCACACAATCACCTCTCCGGTAGGGTCTGATCAATGAACCATTTTGCTCTACTCGTTTACTTCTTTTATTCAGCCTTCAGTGAGCTAGCCAGGTGCAATCTTGACAAGGAAGCAGCTATGTTGCTGTAGGATGGCCTTCTCCCTTTCCAGAGAGAGTGGAACAATCACTAGGAGAGCAGATACAGCAAGAGAGAGTGGCAGCCATTGAGGCGAGTCTCTGGCTTCCATCCTCGGGTCATTGGGTCATCCCCAAAAGCTAAAGAATTACCGATCTCACCAAACTCCATATATTATATTTATCACAGTAAGTAGCTTATTTTGAGCACCAACTATACTCTCAGTTTCTCATTATCTGGCTAAGAGGTTACCTCTGGAGTGAGAAAGATGTGGGTGTTGATCCATTTTTGTTACATAATAGCTATGTGACCTTAAACATGACTGATTATTCTCCAAGCCTCAGTTTTCTCATCTGTAAAGTGGGAATGACAATAGTATCAGTCTCCCAGAGTTGTGGGAACCAGATGAGGAAACTCACCTGAAGCACTTAACATATGCCCAGCACAGGTGAAACGCTCCATAGCTATTAGCCAATATTAAAGTTCGCTGCAATCCCTTGAAGCACAAACATCATTAGTCCCTTTTTATAGATGAGGAAATGAGGATTCAGAGATAAAGTCATTTCCTAAGGTCACCAACTGTAAGTGAGAGAGCCCAGACTCAGTGGGGGTGTGACTGACCCAGATCCCACGCTGGTAACCACCATCATATGTGGAACGGGTCACAGTGCCACAACCAGGGGGCTCGTGGCCACCATCCCAAGCTCACCAATCCTGGCAGAGTGCCAGGATCACTCAGGGCAGAGCCGAAACAGGGGAGCAAAAGATTGGAAGACTTGGTTGGCCCAGACGTGAAGCTCAAACCATCATATATAAGTATCAAAGCAATGGCGAGCAAAGAAATGCTTTGGCCTGAGATACTATTATCAACACTTCTATTAAAATGGGGAAATTGAGGCCCAGAGGGGTTAGGCGACCTGCATAAAGCCACACAATGAGTAAGAAACAGAGCAAGGACTGAAACCCAGCTTTCTGGCTCTTACTTGCTGCATGACATGGCTGCCACCCGCCTTTACAGTTGGCTCTTTCTGGGTCGACATACAGAACACGTCCCCGCTGCAGCTGAAGGAGGAAAGGAAGCACATCAGTCCTTACTGAGCACCTCCTGTGTGTCCATCTCCTTGCTAAATACCCTGCATGTATTCATTTAATCATGACAACAACCCAAAGAGGCAAGCTTAATTTTACAGAGAAGAAAACAGAAGTTCGGTCTCTAATTCAGGTAAATCTACCAAGTAAGAAGCAGGGAATTTGAAACTCCAACTTGGCCCACCCCACTTCCCACATCACACTACCCCTTGGGGAAGGCTGAGAGCCCATTTTCTCATGGGCATGGCAAGCTCAGGACATCCTTTAGCCATCTGGAATTTTTTTCTTCAGGTACTGGGGCAAGATCAGCTCAGACTGTTGAGGGGAAAACTGTCGTCAATACCCATATTATACCCACTGTGAAGTTGTCTTCATAGCTCGTCAGGAAGATAGATAAAACCTGCCACCTAAAACCAGCCTCTTCACTTCAAGAGGAGCAGAGGGGTGCCAGGGCTGAGATGACAGCCTTGAGGCCCATAAATTTCATGGAGGAAGATTTGTGTCCTCGTACCTTCATCTGGCAAGTAACAATAATACATAGAAACGGTGCTTACTGCAAAAAGCCATAAACTCAGGAGGACTGAGCTTGATTTAATTCCCAATCTAAAGCTGTTTTTCTCCTATGATTACAACTATTAGTTTGCTCCAAGACGATTGAGTTTTTTTCCTTTCTGCAGGTACATTTTGGGCCATCACTCATTGCAGGCTGCCCTAAACATCGTGCTCGGCAAGATGGGGCTGGAGGGGCTGGGTGGGAGCCACAAAGCAAGTCCCTTCTTGCAGGGGTCCCAAATCCCAGAAACCCCAGGACCCAACAAGATCTTAGCGCTGGCACCCTCATAAGTCACTTTGGTTCCCACCTTGGAAAATTGGTCCCTTGTTGGCACACAGATGTCTGGGTTTTCTCTGCAGTCTGGGAAAAGCTTGAGCCCATGCTGGGTTAATCAGTGCATACTAACAACAAGGAGCATTTTTCTCTCCTTCCTTTACACTTGGTGAAATGATTTGGATTAAACAGGTTATTCACGATACATAAAACTGCCACTTTTCAAGTCAGGTCATGTTGAAGGAGTGTCAAAAGAGGGTGGATAAGAGAAAGATTCAAATCACTTTTAGGATGTCTGTAGATTTCCAAAGGATTAAAGGTTTGCTGCGTGGCCAGCCCGGAGGCTGTACTGTCTCTTATCTGAACGGGGAGCTGAGACGCAGCCCAAATTAAGAGGGCTGTCTCCCAGTGTGTTCCAAGAAGAAAAATATCATTAGTCATAATAATCATGTGTACTTATATAAGACCTTTCATCTGTGCCTCTCAAAGTGTTCTAACCACCATTAATTATACCTCCCGACACACCTCTGAGGTAGGTAAAAACTATTATACCCATTTTACAGGTGAATAAAGGACTACCAAGGGAGGAGGCATGAATTATCTGGGGCCGCACATAAGCCAGTGGCTGAGCAAGCAATTCCTGCCCTCCAGGTCAGGGTTAGGGCTGCCGTGTTCTTGTTGGCTCTTCTCCCGGAAGGACTGAGCTCTGATAGAGAGTCAAAGATGCTATGGTGATGCCACATTCGGGGGCCAATGGAATCAACCCCTCTTAATGCAGGCTCTTAAAAAAAGCAAAGCAGCCTATTTATGGAAAGTATAAAGGCAGAGTAGTCTCAGGCTTTGTCATTGTCTCTTAGGATCGATATGGCCAGTGATCCACGGGATGCTTAGGACACACCTTGGGCCCTGACTCAGCTGCCTTGGGCCCTGACCAAGATGTTCCTTTCAATAGTCACAGAGTCGGGTCTCAAGGTAAATCTGAACCATAGACGTTCTGCACAGTGGCTCTTCCTAATGACCAGGGCTCTGTCTTCTCAAAGCATTGTCTCTCCCATTGCCCCTCACCTTTTGTTCTCCATTGCCCACACCACAGGAACACAGAGCAGGGATAGCTCACCTAGTCTTGGGAACTTGGGAGAGCCCAAAGGAAGGGTGCAAGAATGCCAGCAGAGGGATGGGGAAGGGCAGAATTTTAGTGAGAGGTAACAGCAGCATGGAGTTGAGAGGGGACAGAAAGCATAAGTGTGAGGAATACAAGGCGTCCTTTATGGATGATATGCAGCATGTGTGAAGAAGGAATGAGTGTTAAGAGCCAAAATAAGGAATTTTACAGAAGAGCATCAGTAGAGAGTGGTGAGCTGTGGAAAAACCCAATCAAGTCTGTATTTTTGTAGTGGTTTGTATTTTGGAAGCCCGAGAGGAGTCCCAGGTGTGGGTGGACATGATGCTGAGCTCAGCGGGGACATGCAAACTTCGAGGCACCTGTGGATGCCCAGTGGGTCTGAGAACCGGGGTCCAGAGGTCAGAGTCTGGGCTAGAGATGGCAATTCGGGGTACTCAGAACCACTGTCTTTGATACTTCTAAGATCTCAACAAAAGGTTTGACAGTCACACTTCATCTTCAGGTTTTCCTGGCAGCGCCCTGGATTTGATCTTTGCTCGAAAGCCAGTTATTAATTTTAGCACCATTTGCCATCTGGAGAGGCTGCGAATATTCAAAACAATCAAGTGCTGGCTTCCTTTTGTTTCACGGTCCTTCCACTGGGTTATCCCTCTCTTCTCACACTTTACAACAAGCCATGGGGAGAAATCAGGAGTTATCTTCAACTCTTCACTTGGAAATCCCATCAAGTAGATACCCTACTGCATTCAGTACATTCTCTACTTTCTACTATTGCTGCAGGCGATGGTGTTACTTATCATTTCTGCCATTGCGTAAGGATGGCCTTTCTTCAAGTTTCCAGTAAGATTTTCCTTACTCTCCTTTAAGCCCTCACTTACGACCTTCTCAAAGTCCAAAATTCTGTGAGCCATGGGCACCTAAAGCTTTCACTAACATTCTCTTCAAAACCCTATAGCCAGCTTCCAAAGACATCCCACATTGAGATTTTCGCTACAGTAGCACCCCACCTCCAAGAACCATAATCTGTATTAGTTACCTATTACTTTAGAACGAATTACTCCAGAACTTAGCAACCCAAGACAACGAACATTTATTATCTCACAGTTTCCCATTGTCAGGAATCTGGAAAGCAGTTGAGCTGGGTGGTTCTGGAGAGTTCTAAGACGGCAGTCAAATTAATTGACAGCCAGGGCTGCTATCATCTCTCGGATTGGCTGGGGCTGAAGATTCTTCTTCCAAGCTCAGTCTCATGGTTGTTGGCACACCTCAGGTCTTTACTAGCTATTGGCTGGCAACTTCAGTTCCTTGCCACACAGGCCTCTTCATAGGGTAGCTCACAACATGGCAGCTAGCTTTGCCCAGAGAGATTAAAGAGAGAGAGGGGGAAGACACCCAAAATAGAAGCCCAAGTCTTTTGTTAACTTAATCTTTGTGGTGACATACAATCACTTTTGCCATATGCTATTGGTCACATAGACCAACGAGTGTGCAGACCAGTAGGCAGGGATCATTGGAGCCATCTTGGAAGCGGGCTACCACAGCTGGGAAAAACTGATTCACCCAGTTTTGTCTCCTTTCTCCCTCCTTTGTTAGTTCCTAGCTTCACAGACACCAAGCATCCCTTCTTCTGGGGCAAAGATTTTGCTAGGCACTGGGTACAGGGACTACCAGACCCTGCCTTTCCACGGGTGTTTGTCTTGTCTAATCAGTGGAGACGAAATATGAACAGAAGAAAGAGAGAATTTACATCTACACTTCACACCTATTATGGACCAGGCACTTTGCTAGAAGCATCAGTGAATTTCATGTCCACAATAATCTGACAAGGTAGACACACCAATGTCCAGTTTTATGGATAAGAAAACTAAGACTCAGAAAATTTAAGAATATTGCCCACATTCTTATAACTAGTAAATACCAGGAATGGGATTTTAATTTAGGCATTCAGGTTATGGAGGGAGGTGTAAGGAAGGAGCCCACATAGAAACACAAAATAGCTGAACGATCAAGAAAGAGCTCAACCATTCAATTACACACTGTAAACTATTTGATGAAATGTTGAGATAGGAGGGTAAGTAGCTAATGGTGAAGTTGCAGATATGAGTGACAGTTACTAGGGAGCCATGAAGCAGATTCTGACCCTTCGGCTCAAGCCCTTCAACCTGGCTTTGCTTTGCCACCATCTGCTGAAAACTTCCTCACTCTTGAGTCCCCTCAGTCGCTGACTCGCTCAGCTCCATTTTGACTGTCATCCTCATGTTGTAACACCTGGGATTTAATAACCCTGGGCATGGACCTGGCCTGAAAACCCCCTGGGCCTGCCTGCTTGTTCCCAGAATCCTTTACTCTGGTTGTAGACATAGGTACCACACACCTACTCTGCCCCCAGCCAGTCTCCCTCTGCTCCCCCCAACACACACAGCCCCTGAGGAGAGCTGAACCACAGATACAATATGGTGTGACATGAGAAACAAACCCACCAGCTTTTTGGTGGGCCTCCCTGCCCCTGTACCCAGCAAAGCCCTTCTTTTGGGGTCAAGCAGGGGCCGTCCTTAGGAGTGCAGGTGCTCCTATCAGAGGAAGTTGCCTGCTTGGGTGTGTTCAATCTGATTCCTTAGTCTTAAGGTACCACAACTGGCTTGTGAGGAAGATCTATCAGTCATAGGAACTGAAAAGCCATATTCTCTTTTTTTTTTTTCCAAAGGGTTTTTTTTTTTTAGAGGTCAGTAATTCATCAGTTTTATATAACACTCAGTGCTCATTACATCACATGCCCTCCTTAATGTCCATCACCCAGTTACCCCATCCACCTACCCCTCTCCCCTCCAGCAACTCCCAGTTTGTTTTCTATGATTAAGAGTCTCTTATGGTTTGTCTTCCTCTCTGATTTCGTCTTGTTTTATTTTTTCCTCTCTTCCCCTATGATCCTCTGTTTTGATTCTTAAATTTCACATATGAGTGAGATCATATGATAATTGTCTTTCTCTGATTGACTTATTTCACTTAGCATTATCCCCTCTAGTTCCATCCATGTCATTGCAAATGGCAAGATTTCATTTTTTTGATGGCTGAGTAGTATTCCATTGTATATAGATACCACATCTTCTTCATCCATTCATCTGTGCATGGACATCTGGGCTCTTTCCATAGTTTGGCTATTGTGGACATTGCTGAAAAGCCAAATTTTCTTAGCACATCTCAGTGAAGCATGAAAATGTTGACCCCACTTCCATCTAGAGGGTTGGTTATTCAATTAACAGCTGTCTCTCCTACTAGACCTTGTTGGTTTGACTCACCACTGTATTCTCAGAACCTCGCACATTGTAATAATTAAATATTAATTTAATAATTAAATTTCTGAAGAATGGGTAAATAAATGAAATGAAAGAATTAAAGAGTTGAGGTGGATAGAATTCACCTTGACCTAAATCAAAGACTAGCTTCATGGGGAAGAGTAGTGGAGGACAGATGGCAATCTGAGGAAGTTCAAAGGCACAAGGTAGGAAGCTGAGGGAGTCTCCACAAGATGTCTTTTACTTTTTCTGTGAGTTGGGGGGTGAGGGATTATCTCCTGAAAGGGAAGAGTGGCAAGGAAAAGCAGGGGGGATGAGGAGAGAACTATAGGTTTGAAACCTATGTAGGGAATGAGACTGAATGCCCACCAGAGACTCATGAAGGGATGGCTGGCAGCAGATGACTCTAAGGATTCAACCATGATGCCATGGTTGGCACGAGGGCAACAGATGCCATCAACCAAGAAAGGGAATGGACAGGGAGGAAGCCTAATGCGGGGAAGAGTTATGGGGGGTCAGACTTGCACACGGAGCTAGCCATCTCAGGTCAACGAGAATTTACCAGGTTCCTTACTTGCTGGACCTTTGTATTGAGTACAAAGAAAAATAGGAGAGCCCCTGATTTGGAGGAGCTAGAAGATGCATCAGATGTGAGGCAGTCATGAATGCCTAAGTAAAGCACAGGAGGTCTCGTACTGTGGCTCAACTGTAAATGCAAAGAATGACAAGACAGAGGTGTTTTCTCTTCTCTCTCTCCCTTTTCCTTCTTTCAAACTAAACATCACAGCTTCTTGTCTCTGTGCCCTCTTGTCTCAGCAAGTATGACCTACACTAGGCAGTCTTAGAACACCACCTGGTGGGTCTTCAAGGTATTAAACATTGAGCTTCCAAAGGAAAGCATTCTAGACTGCAAGAACAAGAGGAAAATGTATTCATTCAGCAGTATTTATTGCCCCAAAACATTGCAACAGGCACCAGGAGTATGAATATATGCCCTCAAGTTTCTTCCAATATTATTATTATTATTTTCTTATTAGAAGAAAATTAACTGAATTGAAAGCCTATATGAAAGCAAATTTAATGAGAACTACTATCTGTTGGTTGAATTCTGGTTCTTCATAGAAGAGAACATAGCATCCACTGTTTAATAGAAAATAGAAAATCCAAAATCCAGCCCATCCATGTAGACTCTTTCTCCCTTGGGCATACTCTATCTTCTCTAGCTCTGCCAATTTTGCTCTGAGCAGACACTACAAAACCCCTATCTTCAAAGGTGCCAACAGGGAAGGCAATTATGGGCAGGGAAAGAGAACCAGACTGAAGTCAACAGTCCTGAACTTGAGCTGAAGGAAGCAAACTGAACTTGAGCATAATCTTTTTTATGTCCCTGGGCTTCTGTTGCCTCACTAGTTAACTGGAAATTAAAATGCCTACTTTTCAGGATGGTTGTAAGAATTAAATAAGATAATATAATGGGAAATGTTTTTCAAAGTACTGGTCAAGTTTTGGTTATTGCTATTATTAGTCCATAGAACGGTACCTTCCTTAAAGGAAAAATGCATCCCCTGTCCTTGGTGAGCCATCACTGACCCAGGCACATGAGGGAAGGGTGAGGTGAATGCAGAGATAGGCTTTATCAAAGACACTTTTTCAGGGCACCTGGGTGGCTCAGTTGGTTAAGCGGCCAACTCTTGGTTTTGGTTTTGGCTCAGGTCATAATCTCAAGGGATTATGGGTCCTGGGATCAGGCCGCACATCAGGCTCTGCGCTCAGCACGGAGTCTGCTTGAGATTCTCTCTGCCTCTCCCTCTGCCTCTCTCTCTCTTTCTAAATGAATAAATAAAATCTTTTTAAGATGTTTTTTCACTTCACAAATAATCAAAACTACATAGAAAAATTTTCTGTATCTGTGGCAGATAGACTCTACCTTTTCTAATCATATCCAAAAAATATGAAGGGCAAGGGCGCCTGGGTGGCTCAGTCAGTTAAGTGTCTGACTCTTGATATTGGCTCAGGTCATGATCTTGGGGTCATGGGATCAGGCCCCGCACTGGGCTCCACATTCAGCATGGAGTCTGCTTGAGATTCTCTCTCTGTCTCGCCCTCTGCCTCTCTCTATATAAATGAATAAATAAAATATTTTTTTTAAAAAAAGACTCTTTTTCATTTTACAGATAATCAGAACTACATAGAAAAATTTTCTGTATCTGTGGAAAACAGACTCTACCTTTTATTTTAAGATTTTATTTATCTGTTTGTCAGAGAGAGAGAGCACAAGCAGGGAGAATGGCAGGCAGAGGAGCCCCCTGAGTAAGGAGCCCAACGCAGACCTGGATCCCATCTCCCTGGGATCATGACCTGAGCTGAAGGCAGACACTTAACCAACTGAGCCACCCAGGCATCCCCAGACTCTACCTTTTATAATCACATCAAAAAATAGGAAGAGCCAGGGTGCCAGGGTGGCTCAGCTGGTTAAGCATCTGACTCTTGATTTCAGCTCAAGTCATGATCCCAGGGTCCTGGGATCGAGCCCTGCTTCAGGCTCCACGCTGGGTGTGGAGCCTGCTTGATATTCTCTCTCTCCCTCTCCATCTACTCCTCCCCTCACACTCTCTCTCTCTCTAAAAGAAAAAAAAATGAAATGCCTAGGAATAAATAGGACAAAAGTTGCATAAGATTTTAATGAGGAAAATTATAAAACTTACTGAGAAACATTAAAGGAACTTAAGATACCTACCACCTTTGTGGACTGGAAGACTCAATATTGTAAAAGAGTCAGTTCTTCCAGATCAATTATAGAGTCAATGCGATTCCAGTCAAAATCCGAACAGATATTTTAGTAGTATTTGACAAGTTCATTCTCAAGTTTATATGAAGACAAAAAGGGCAAAGAACAGCCAAGATACACTTGAAGAAGAATTATAAAAACTGGCACTACCAAAAAGCAAGAATTGTTATGAAGTTATAATATTTAGAACAATACGTGGGTCCAGATCAATAAATAAACCAATAAAATAGAGTCCAGAAAGAGAACTCTGTATTGTACGAGCACTTGATAGGGGCGGGCAAAGGACAGTTTTTTAATAAGTGCTGCTGGTACAATTAGCTACCCATAGAAGTTAAACAAAAATCAATTCCAGGTATATTCAAGTTTTTAATGTAAAAGGCAAAAGAAGAATATACATATATATATGAACTGAACCAACACTTTGCCAAAAGAAAAAAAAATATCTAATAAACTTCATTACAGGGAAATACTAGTTACAACAATGATATAACACTACACACTCATGTACAGGCAAAAATTTTAAAAGTTGATATTATTAAGTGTTGTTGAGGATATAGAACAAGTAGAATTCTCACACACTGCTTTTGGGAATATAAGTGGTACAACCAGTTTGGAAAACTGTTTGGGGTGATCTGCTCAACTTGACTATATGTATATTTTTATTCCTAGTTACATGCCCTAGAGAAACACACACATATGTGCACATGAAAATATGTACAAGAATGTCCATAGCAGCATTTTCAGGAGCCAAAAACCTGCAGCCCATTCAAATACCCATCAAGAATGTAACAGAAAAGTAAATTACAGTATATTCAAAGAAAGCCAGATCAGAAAACCTTTCCTATGAAGGGCCAGAGAGCAAATGATTTAGGCTCTGCTGGTCTCTATCTTGTAATTTTGGTTTTGTTGTATTTTTTTAATTTTACAACTTTATAAATGTAAAAAACATTCTCAGCTCATGGGTCCTACAGAACCTGTCACTGGCTGGATTTGGCCTGGAGGCCATAGTTTGCCAATCCCTGGTATAGAAGAAAATGATGCAGCATTGGAAATGAATGGATTACACTTTGCAACCCCGTGGATGGATCTTATAAACACAACACTGAGCTAAAGAAGTGACACAAATAGACGCACATAATACAAATCACATATACAGACATGACAGGTAAAATTCACAGAAATATAATTCCATTTATATACAAGCACAATGAAACTAGGGGGTTCAGGAATGCATAAATAGGCCTTAAAACCACAAAGAAGGGCACCTGGGTGATTCAGTCATTTAAGCATCTGCCTTCAGCTCAGGTCATGGTCCCGGTCCCAGGGTCCTGGGATCAAGCCCTGCATCTGGCTCCCTGCTCAGTGGGGAGTCTGTTTCTCCCTCTCCTTCTGCCCCACCTGCCCCCGTCTCTCTCAAATAAATAAATAAAATCTTTTTTAAAAACACACACAAAGAAATGCAAGAAAACAGTTACGTAGAAGTCAAGATCATGGATCGCTCTGGGTGAGGGAGGGGGTTGTGGCCCGAGAGGGACCCCTGGGGCTCTGGCAATGTTCTATTTCTTGACCTGGATAATGGTAATACAGGTGGTTGCCTATCATTATTTGTGAACTTGCCCATTTGTGTTTATTATTTGACAAGTTGTGTGTTTATGTTTTATGTCCTTTTCTGTAGGTATTGTGTTTAGATGGATCATCAGCTGAAATCGACAAAGACAATGGTAGAGAAAAGGGTTGAAGAGGCTCAGATAGCATGGGAGAGGGTCTAAGGGAAGGAGACAATGCCCCTAAGAATGGGGGAGGCTGGTAAGGTCCAAATGTGTGGACTTCAAAGACAGAAGGGCTACTGAACCAGAAAGGGCTGCCCTGGTTGGAAGCTGCCTTGGGCAGTGGAAAGAAGGTTACCAGATGCTTCTGGTTCTGTTGAGGGCTGGGACTGAAGAGTCACTGTCCCAGCATCCACCGCAGCACAGTGGACAGGCTGGGGGGGACACAGGCAGAAGAACAGGTCAGGACAAGACAGGACAGGCAGGCCTCACAGTGGGAGATGACAACGAGTGTGCACCCTCTCTGATGCTTCACCCTTCAGATCCTCCCTCGTGGCACTGGGAAGTTGGCAGGAGAGCTATGTACAAAGGGAAGAAAAGGAGTTTTTTTTACATACATATTTTTTTTAATCTCTATTTTACAGAACAAGATATTGAGAATTAGGGAGGTCAAGAGATGTGTCTAAGATCACAGATTAGTACACAGTGCAGATGAGATTGGGACCCTGGTTGGTCAATGTGTTCATCCAGAAAAACAGCAAAGAGGACCTCTGTAGAGAGAACGTGTGTGATTGAGTTTATGGGACAGGCTCACACGATGTAGAGACTGGCAGGTATGAACTCCGTGGAGCAGGCTGTCGGCTGGAAACTCAAGCAGGATTTCTAGGTTCACATCTGGAGGCAAACCTGCTTTTTTTTTCAGAAAACCTCAGTCTTTGCTCTTAAGGCCCTCAGCTCGTTAGATGAGGCCCACCCACACACATCTTGGAGAGTGATCAGCTTTACTTAAAGTCAACCGATTATAAATGGTAAGCACATTCACAAATACTTCCCCGGCAGCACTTAGACTAGTGTCTGACCCAACAAGTGGGCACCAGAGTCTAGTCAAGTTGACACAGAAAATTAACCATCACAGTTGGACGTGAGCACCCAGTATCGACTGATTCTAGCCTCACGTGCAGTGATTAACTAAACGTAGGCAAGTGGCTCAGGTAGGAAGCATGGACCACACATTAGTGTCCCCATTGTGGAATGAGGAAATTTGTATTAAATAACCTTCCGGGGGTGCCTGGGTGGCTCAGTCAGTTAAGCAGCTGCCTCCAGCTCAGGTCATGATCTCTGGGTCTTGGGACTGAGCCACGAGCCCTATATAGGGCTCCCTGCTCAGCAGGGAGCCTGCTTCTCCCTCTCCCTCTGCCCCTCCCCCTGCTCTTGCACGTGAGCGTGCGCGCTCTCTCTCTCAAATAAATAAAATCTTAAAAAATAATAAATAAAAATAAATGAGCATCCCTGGTATCAAGGCTGGGTCTGGATCCCATCTGCTGACTTCAAATGCCCTGCTCTCTCCTCTCTGCCATACCACTCCTTGTGGCAGCTCCCTTACTTTCTCTCTTCCGGACTCAGGGGCAGGCCAGAAGCTAAGCTCAAGCCTGCCAGACTTGGGCGTTACAGCGTTACCCTTTTATCCCCTCCTAATGAGAACACTGAACTGTTCTTGGAAACTCATTTCTTTTTTCTTTTTTCTTTTTTTTCCCTAGACTGCTCAACAGAACTATGTGAGGGATACTTAATGCTGAATAATGCAAATTCCTGTGAGCGATGGCCTCTCTCCTCTTTGGACACAAGAAACCACCAGCCATCCTGTGACTCAAAGGTCTACAGAGAGAAGCCGCCTCTCTCCCTCTCTTTTCACACATCCTGGTGGCCCGGGTTTCAAGAACAATCACATCAGGTCAGAGACTCACACTTGGTGGGGCATAGTACTCATCAACCGAGGCTCTCCAAGGAAAACAATTTCTGATTTTTCAAAATTATGCTCAAACCAACTTCTAGTGAAAGTGAGTCCCCTGCTTTGAAAAGTTAAGTCACACCTACTTGTGGGCTTAGACCTAGCCAAGCGTGTATGGGCAACTGTTGGCCAGGGGCCAATTTTATATCAGGAACAAGTACCATCTTGGGAAATCATTCATCCTAATAGAAGAGTCCCTCAAATTTGGGGAGTCGGTGATGATGGAGGGGAGGCGTGAATCTGAATGCTGGGAGAGGTCTACCTCTCAGACTGTACACTGGGAGCTGTAATGAGGAGGTGTACCAGGAAACCAATGAGAGGTTTGCCTAATAGCTCTGTAGGACATCTACTCTGTGGTTTATGCACTTTACTCTCTTGGAGTGAAGGCTGCAGCTCTTAAGGGCATGCAAGAAAAATGGTGCCTAGTAAAGCTTCCAGAGAGAGGTGGCTAGAAAAGCTTAATGGATCAGAGGTCAGTTCAGATCAATTCAATTCGCTTCCATGTGCCAGACCCAGAGGAGCACAAATGAACTAGACCTAGCCTTTGCCTTCCCAGAACAGACCAACTGGTGGGGGAAAAACAGATAACGTCAGCAAGATAGAGTTCAGTGCTGTGATAGAGACACACACAGAATGTCACAGAAGCATGATGGAGGGGCACCCCGTCTTGCAAAGGGGTTAGGCTTCCTGAAGGAAATGACACTTGAGCTGAGCCTTTAAATACGAACAAGAATTTACTAGTGGAAGAAAGTGAGAAGAGCATTCAGGCAGGGACAAGAGTGTAAGCAAAGCCTCGGAAGCATGAAGAGGATGGGCCAGTTGGGAAATGAGCTGAGACTTCATGGGTCAGAAAGTAGGAAGACAGGCGGGCAAGAAAAGAAGCTAAGGCTGATAGTAGGGGAGGGGCCAGGGTCTGTATGCCAAACTAATCAATGTGTTAGATTGTATCACATAAGCTACTAAGGAGGCCCAAGGGGCTTTCTGAGAACACGACGTATTTATTGGTTCCAAATCAGAGTAGGTATCACTGATTTCTGTCTGCCCACCTTCAAACTATCAGGTTTCAGAGCAAGCCTTCTAATGTGTAAATCCAATGTTATTGCATGAATGAATGAATGAGAGAAGGAGTTATTCAGGGACAAATAGAAAGATTATCTGGTTGCACTGAGGCTCCAGCAGAGATGAGAAATCATGAATTTGCAGAAATGCCAACCTGCATTGTTGCATCATTTTCTCCAGCAACAGGCCAGGTATAGGAGCAGAAAAACCAGTGTATGAGATGGATACAGAGTCAGAGTTTCACCATATTAGACCAGAGAGTGAAGGTTGTCAGAGAGATGTTTGTAAAATTCTTACCTAATGAACAATTTAGGACAGTCAAAAACAAACAAACAAACACCAACAGAACTCCTTTTTTCTTTAAGCAAGTTGAACATGGGCTCCTATCACTTGCCCCTGGAAAAGCGCCGACTAGTAATGCGCACAGCAGAGAGATCAGGTCTAGTCTCCAGTCTCTGGAGGCTTCCGTAAGCTTTCAAATGGCAGCGGGAAGGAGGCTATAAGGAAGCCATTTAAGATGTCAGAAGTCGAGTTGTTCTTGGGAGCAGCAGTGTCATGGGGTGGGTCATGGGAATGGTTGCTGAGGCAGATGGAATGAGAGGGAGAAGATTGACCTGAGAGGCTGGGTCATCCTACACACCCTGAAATGACCCAAGCCGGAGGCAGGCATGAGGTAGAAATCTACCTCAGAGAATTACAGGCTAATTGTTTTCTTTCCCCTCAGAACCTCTCCCCTACTCTGTCCCACCTAACCTTGACCAGTTGGTTTGTCCCTGAATTTACTTGGGAGCCCAACCACCTGACTAATGGGAACTTTTCACTCTTTCTATCTCTGGAAAAGAAGCCAGATAAAATCCAGTGTGTTCACCCAACAGGGAAGAAATCTTGAAGTGCCCCTGAGGCCTGGAGATGCAGTTTCCACCCTTCCACTCCCATCCTGCCCCAGAGCAATCTTGGCTTGCTGGAAGAGTCTCTGAAACTTCATGTTTCCACTTTGTTCTTCTCTCTCCAAAATTAGCTCAAGTAACCATGAGGCACTGGGAAAAAAATGTGAGCACTGAAGTGCAGCAGATCTGATTTGAATCCCAGCTCTGACCTTGGACAAGTTACTCAATTTTTCTGAGCCTCGATTTCCTTCTCTCTAAAATGAGGATAATAATTCCCACCTCATAAGGTCATTGTCAGAGTTAAATGAAATAATTTATATCAAGCTACTACATTAGTCCCAGCATAGAGTTCCCACCTCTACCACCATTAGTCCTTCCCCCAAACCCCACCTGCCTCAGAGGCCCCCTCCATTAGCCATTACTGGGCGTGAGGATGGCCACATGGAGCAACCGAATGAGAACTGGATTAGCTGTCAAGAGCCCACATTCCAGATGTGGCTTTAGTAGTTCAGCTGGGCACAACACTCAGCCTGTTGGGCCTTCAGTTCTAGCCCTGTTCACCTCACAGAATGGAGGTAATGTGATTTACAGATATTAGCAAAAAAGAACATGAACAAGTTTGCATTAAAATGCCAGTGAGAACAATAGTTCAGAGTGCTACTTTTCTGGAGAATATTGCATTTTCCTTTGCAGTGAAATGTAATCAGCCATTCATTTAATAAAACTGAATTGGACATCTAGTCTACCATGTGTTCAATCCCTGTGCAAATAGTTTATAAATAACCCTTCTTCCTCCATGATACTAGATACATGGGTTGAACATTCATTCATTCCTTCATTCCTTCATTGATTTAATAAATCTCTCTTGAGCCCTGACATTTAAAAGGAGCTATAGGATTTCTCTCTTATGGGACATATTTCAGTCTTAGTAGTAATTTCGTTGGTCATCTCCTAGTGAGTAGACTGTGAGCTTTTTGAGGACAGGTGGGATCCAGGCAAGGTTCAGTGTCTGTTGACTGACCAAATGAACCCAAAGGACTGACTGTTTCCTAAATAACACAGCTGCCATAAGCTGCTTCTCTGACCATGAGCTATACTCACGGGGGCTCCTTATTATCCTGGTCTGGCCCAGGGGAAGGAACTGGACTCATCATGTTTCCATCACCCCAACCAAACTACTCCTTGCCCTCCAGATGACTCAGCAGTCTCTAGTCCCTGGCCTGGCGTCGGCCCCCAGGATGGCCCCGGGCAATGCCATCTCTATGATGAGCACAACCTGGCATGTGCTCAACCCTCAATGTTAGCATGCCAGTCCCTTTGCAGCCTGCAGGCTCAGGAGCCATTAGGGCTGTCTGGGCCTCTGATATTAATGAGGGACGCTCTCAGCACAGCACAGCTCAGCTCTGCTTCCTGGGCGTCAGCCCATCAGGAGGAGACAGATCTCACTGGCAAGTGCACTTCCCTCCAGTCCTGGGCTGCTCCCAGGCTGCCTGCTGGATGGGTGGCATGGGAAGGATTTGGCTTCTCTCCCTCTTATTGGTCTCCTCCCTTCCTCCATCTCCCGTCTCTATCCTCCCTTCCCTTCCTTGCCCCCTCTCACTTTATTTTTGTCCCCTCCCCACACATACCTCTTCTAACTCTTTAGCACTTTCCCTGCTTTCTCATTGTCCCTGTCCTCCTTTATCCTGTGCCTACCTCCCTTCCTCTACTGTTGCTGTCGCTTTCTCATCTTTGTTAATTTCCAGCTCTCTGCCAGTTTGCCTCTTTCTGTCCTTTTGTATATATCTGTCTCTGTCTCCCTTTCTCGGTTGTCCTCTTGATCCCCACCTTTCCCACCCCAAGTCCTCACCTTCAATCTGCAGCCATTACAGGATAGGAAAGCATGGATGGTTCAAGAGAAGTCCAGTTCTAAAGGAACATGGGACACACAGAGGCGGCTAATCAGAGGAATCTGGGAAGGTATTTGAATTATCCATCAGACAAACTTGAAACCAGGATAAAAGGAGTCCTCCTGGAATTCTTTATCTCAGGAAACAAACTGAGGGTTGCTGGAGTGGGGGGTGGGGTGGGAGGGATGGGGCGACTGGGTGATAGACACTGGGGAGGGTATGTGCTCTGGTAAGTGCTGTGAATTGTGCAAGACTGTTGAATCTCAGATCTGTACCTCTGAAACAAATAATGCAATATATGCTAAGAAAAAAAAGAAGAAGAAGAAGAAGATAGCAGGAGGGAAAGAATGAAGGGGGGAAATCGGAGTGGGAGACGAACCATGAGAGACAATGGACTCTGAAAAACAAACTGAGGGTTCTAGAGGGGAGGGGGGTGGGAGGATGTGTTAGCCTGGGATGGGTATTAAAGAGGGCACGTTCTGCATGGAGCACAGGGTGTTATACGCAAACAATGAATCATGGAACACTACATCTAAAACTAATGATGTAATGTATGGTGATTAACATAACAATAAAAAATTTTTAAAAAAAGGAATCCTCCTGGCAACCTTCTCAGGTCCCCTCCCTCTTTGGGAGCTTTGTACTATCACTCAATAGACCTTGCTTTGTTGCCCACCACTCTGCCTGGTCTACCTCTTCATTCTTCGAAGTGGCATGACCAAGAACCACGGGCACCAAAGGAAAATGTCCTGTAACACTACTTACATCTATTTAATTCACTTGTTCTCAAAAATTTTGTGGATGTTACATATGAAAATTTCATCATATCAAGTTTGTATTATTATTGAAAATTTTGTAACAGATAATGAACTTATTTGACTAATAAACCCAGGTAGAATAAAAGCTTTATGTCTGTATTACATTCAATATTGATAACTCTATAAAGACCTGTCTATTTTGGGGTGCCTGGGTGGCACAGTTGGTTAAGCATCTGCCTTTGGCTCAGGTCCTGATCTCAAGGTCCTGGGATCAAGCCTCGAGTTGGGCTCCCTGCCCAGCAGGGAATGTGATTCTCCCTCTGCTCCTCTCCCCACTCCTGCTCTCTCTCTCTCTCAAATAAATAAAATCTTAAAAAAAAAAAAGAGTCCTTCCAACCCCCCCAAAATAAAACACAACAAGATATCACTTTATACACACAAGACTGCTAAAAATTTGACTTGACCAAATTTGGCAAGGATGTAGAAGCAACTAGAGCTTCCGTATATTGCTGGTGGGAGTGTAAAATGTTACAACCACTTTGGAAAACTGTCCTTTTCTTTTCTCATAAATTCAACATACATCTGCTCCATGACCCAGGAATTCCACTCCTTGGTATATACCTGAGAGAAGTGAAAACCTGTTACCACATAAAAACAAAACACGAATATCCACAACAGTTTTATTCATAATAGCCAAAATCCAGAAAATACCCAAAATTCCATCAATAAGAAAATAATCATGGTATATTCATACAATGGAATACTAGTCAGCAATAAAAAGGAACATGCAACATAATGATTAATCTCTGAAATGTTATGTTGAATGAAGCCAAACACAAAAAAATATGATTCCATTTACATGAAATTCTAAAACAGACAAATTGTTGCAGTTGACCTTGACTGCAGGTTTGTGAGACTGAAACAGAGGGCCATTTTTCCATGTCATAAAAACCGTGTCTACTGTGGGGGCACCTGGTGGTGGTTGGTTAAGCATCTGACTCTTGACTTTGGCTCAGTTCATGATCTCAGGGTCATGAGATTGAGCCCCACATTGGGCTCTGTGCTGAGCACAGAGTCTGCTTGAGATTCTCTCTCTCCCTTTCTCTCTGCCCTTTCTGCCCCTGACTCTCACTCTTACTCTTTTTCAAAAAAAAAAAAAACAAAAAAAAAACCACCAAAACTTATCTATTGTGATAAAAATGAGAATGGGGTGGGGTGTGGGACTGGCAGGGAGACAAGGGCATGAAGTAACTTCATCAGCTGAGAGAAATGTTCTATCATTTTGGATGGCAGTGATACAGATATATGTAGTTCTCAAACTTCATTGACCTAGACACTTAAGATCTGAGCATTCTCCTGTGTATGAATTATGTTCGTTTTTAAAAATCACCCATAATTACATAACATGCAGAAAGATACTGCTGTATTTTCACTTTTTGTATCTATATACAGATCTATTTTCCTAATTGTGGTTAAATGCCATATACAGTTCTTTTTCTCTTAACATCATTTTGTGCATTTTCCCATGTCTTTAAAATTCTTTGAAAAGCTTACCTTTTAATGGGTGTAATAGGTCACCATAAAGATGCATCATGATGTACCTTACCATTTTCCTGATGCTGGACACGTATGTCGTTTCCAATTTTTCACTTTATAAATGGCAACGTCATGACAAACATAAATGGAAAAGTGTAGATACTGAAGATTTTTTACATTAAATAAGTAGTTTAAGAGCAGGGACTCTGGATCCCAGACCACCCATAAGTTTGAATCTCAGTCCCACCATTTACTTTTTTGTGACTCAGGCAAGTTACTTAATCTTTCTCTGCTTCAGGGCACCTGGGTGGCTCAGTTGGTTAAGCATCAGACTCTTGATTTCACCTCAGGTCATGATCTCAGGGTCATGAGGTCGAGGCCTATGGTGGGCTCCGTGCTGGTGTGGAGACTGCTTAAGATTCTCTCTCTCCCCCCTCCCTCTGCCCCTTCCCCACCCCTCTCTCCCTTTCTAAACAATAAATAAAAACCTAAGCTTAAATTTCCTCATTGGAAGTGACGATATTAATAGTAACTCCCCTCATTAATTACATTGTTGGTAGTTAAATGGGGCCATAAATATAAAGCACAATAAAGAACAATGCCTGGCATTTAGTAAGCCTTACTTAAAGTATTGTTTGAGGAAAGACCTACAACTAGGCTTAGAACAATTGATGTTGTAAACAAATGAGAAAGAAATGATTATTGTTGGAGGACTGGGGGAGACTGGAGAGGGTTTCTAATATGCTCCAAAAGTCTGTGTTTGGCTTGGCAGAGTGTAGACCAGGGATGGCATAGTCCATATTTGCCTTGTTCCTTGACCTTGGCAGACAGCACTCTTCAGTTACCAACTGTTCCCATAGAGCCCAGGTAGAACCTTGAAATTCCTTTCATCACTCCAGCTTCCCTTACTGTTTCATCTGAGTTGAGATAAGGGAGGGACTTTTTGACATCCCTGTTCTAGAGCAATGGTCCTCACCCTGGTACACATTGGAGTCACCGAGGTGGTGGTGTAGGCAGACTTCCAAGATAGCCCCAATGATCCCCGCCTCCGGTAGGCATGCCCTCATGAATCCTCTCCCTCTGAGTGCGGGCTGGACCTAGTGGCTTGTTTCTAATGAATAGAACATGGCAAAAGCAATGGAATGTCGTTTCCCTGAAGCGGTTCTAAAAGACTGTGACTTCCATCTTGCTAGCTGATTCTCTCTCGTGCACTGAAGCAAGCTTCCATATTGGAGAGTCCTAAGTGGCAAAGAACTGAGAGTGGCCTCAGCCAACAGCCAAGAAGGAACCGAGACCCTCGGGGCAGGGGCCTATAAGGAACTGAGTGAGCTTGGAAACAGATCCTGCTACATACAGTTGGACCTTGACTGCAGTCTTCTGAGAAATCCTGGGCCAACACCTTGTCTGCACCTTTGTGGAAAACCCTGAAACAGAGGATCCAGCTAAGTGTCCCTGAGTACAGAAACTGTGAGGTAATAAATATGCGGGGTTTTTTTTAAAAGATTTTACTTGTTTATTTGAGAGAGAGAGAACATGAGCAGGGGGAGAGGCAGAGGGAGAAGAAGACTTCCCGCTGAGCAGGGAGCCCGATGTGGGGCTCCATCCCAGGACTCCGGGATCATGACCTAAAGTTGAAGGCAGCCCAAAGCAGAGCAAAGTACTGTGAGTAGCTCAGCTAGTTTTCCCCTCCCTGGATCTGAGAGCCTCTCCCAAGTTGGTCACTCAAATAACACGCTATAAACAGAGTTTACATGCTGTAGCTCTAAGAATATTCCTAAACAGTTATTCTTTGTAAAGTGCTTTATGGTCCAAATCAGAAAATAGCTGTCCCATCCTTGGGGGGTAGCACCTCCCCCACACTGATCATTTGACATTGATCAGTCCCCCATGGTTGTTTACGAGTTGCCTACATGCTAACTTGGACACCCTCAGGAGCAGACCCCACTCTCCGGCCAGCGCTCACATTGCCTTCAAAGGGGCTCAGGAGTCTCCTGGGCCACACGTACAAACAAGGGTTCACAATCAATTTACTGGGAAAATACAGTAACACTGATTTACTTGACCAACTTATCATTTGATAACATAGAGAAGCAGAATAATGGAGTGATGGGGAGAACAGTCTCATAAGCCAAACAGCTTGAGTGCAAGTTGAAGCTCTAGCACTGTGTCTCAATTTTCCCATCTGTGAAATGGGTAGCATGATATAGTACTCTCCACGTGGGATTGATTAAGTGATTAAATGAGTGAGTGAGTTACTACTTCTGAGACACTTAGGACAGCCCTGACTTTCCACTGTTAGTAATCTACCTGTAGCTTCACAACAACTTTGTAAGATAATATGATTAATGCTCAATTTAGAGATGAAGAGGGGTGCCTGGGTGGCACAGTCCGTTAAGCGTCCCACCCTTGGTTTCTGCTCAGGTTGTGAGATCAAGCCCCAAGTTGGGCTCCCCGCTCAGCAGGGCGTCTGCTTGAGAGTCTCTCTTTCCCTCTCCCTCTGCCCTTCCCTTCACTCTCTCTCTAAAATAAATAAACAAATCATAAAAAAAATTCAGAGAGGTGAGACAATTTGCTCAAGGTCACAAACCTAATGGTGCTGTGGTTGGTATTTGAATTCAGGAATGCTCCAGGTACAGCCCATCGTTGAAATTCTGGAATTATTTCATTCATGAGCTCCTATCATGCGCCCCCGCTGCAGATACGGTGAATGACAAGAGAGTAATGTCTTTTGTTTTAGCTCAGGAGAAGAGGGGAGTCACAAAAACAATTAAATTAAAACAAAACAAAAAACCAAGATTTTTTTTAAAAAAATCCTTAAAAAAATAATAAATAAAATAAATTTTAAAACCCCAAGATGATATCAGATAATCATCATGCAGTGAAGACAATAAAACTGATGTCAAAAGGCAAAAATGGAAAATAACCCAAATGTTCATCAGCAGGTGAATGAATATACAAACCGCAGATTAGCCATTCAGTGGGATGACAAGGAGTGAACCAGTGACACATACAACACAGATGAATCTCAGAACGATGCTGGGTGAAAAAAAACATGCTGTATGATTCTACTTATGTAAGATTCTAGAGAATGCAAATGAATCTGTCTCGACAAACCATTGGTTGCCTGGGGCTAAGGGCAGAGAGAAGGATGAACGGACTGCACAGGGGAACTTCTGGAGTGATGGAAATGTTCTGCATCTTGATTGTGGTCATTGTTTCATCGGTGTATCCATTATAATAAAACTCTCAAATCGCACACTTCCAACGGATGCCTTTTCCCGCATATTAATGAAACCTCAGTCAGGTTGGTTTTAAAAAATGGGACAGTGACTGTAAAGGTCAATAGGACAGGGCTCCTGGAAGCCTCTAGAGAGAATGATGTTTGTGCTGAGATGAGAAGGATGTTCAGGTTGTAAGAAATCAAAGAGAGGAAGCCCAAGAGCACCCGAATATTCAATCCCTGGCAAACCAGGGGCAGGGAGCCGCTGACCCCTGATGCAAGGAGGAGGTTCAGTGTCTAAAGAGAATTTAAAAATAAGAATAAGACCCACCTAAAAGTTTTTGTTATCCCCAGGCACTGGCAATTCTAAACAACATCAGTGAGAAAATGCTCTTCCGTGCTGGAGCGGACTGCTCCCACATCTGTGTTTTCCGTAATGGTCCACGGGATCAGAAAATTCTGTGTGGCATACGGTTCACAGTCATTTTTGTTGAATACAGTGGTAAATTGTGATTGTAAGAATATGACTCGTAAGCTTTGATCAGACCTATTTTACTTTGGCAGGACTCTTTCATCGTGCCCTGACTTTGTGACTTTTTCATTGATTTTTATTGAAATTGGACTTGAATAGCTCAGTGCCCTTCTGTGTAGTTGGCATACCCAGCCCACCCGGGCACATAATGGTAATGTCAGACCCTGTGGGCCAACTAGCCCACAAATGCCGGCTAGTTCAGGAAAACTGTTTTGTCGTTCTCACCTTTATGTTTGTTTTGTTACGTTGGACTGAAGACCATATTCTGAGATTAAGCACAGGCATCTGCTCCAGACCATGTACTGAAGACCTCACACCTCATTTTTACCAATGAAGAAACTGAGACCCAGTGATATGAAATCATTTCTGTAATGGAACAGCTAAGACCAGAATTCAAGTTAGACTTTTTGCCATCCACCATACTGCCCCCACTGCATATTTACTGAATACCTTTAACATGCCCAGTACCGTGCAGGAAGAGAAAACCATAGCGGATCTAGAAGAAATGGTCTCTGCCCTTTAGAAGTATCCTCTTTGAGCCCAAGACTAAAAAGCATGAATGCCACAGGGAAATTTATTCAATTACTGAGTACCTATTACGCACCTATTATGAGCTGGACATTGTGATAATGGACCCAAGGTTTTCCGTGGAATCCTCCCCTTCACACCTGTGTCTTACTGACCTTCACAGCAGCACCAGAAAGTAGTAATATCGGAATCCCATTTTACAGCTAAGAAAACTGCTGTAAAGAAATGTTAAATCATGGGGCACCTAGGTGGCTCAGTCGGTTAATCGTCTGCCTTCCACTCAGGTCAGGATCCCAGGGTCCTGGGATCGAGCCCCAAGTGGGGTTCCTTGCTCAGCGGGGAGCCTGCTTCTCCAGCTCCCCCTGCTGTGCTCTGTCTCTCGCTCGCTCTCTCTCTCTCTCAAATAAATAAATAAAATCTTTAAAACAAACAAAAAAACTGGTATTTGTTGAAAGAAAGAGAAAGAGGGAGAAAGGAACAGAGAGAGAGGGAGAAAGAAACAAAGAGAGGGGAAATGAAATGGTCAATGTAATCAAGGCTTAAATGGACTCAGGCCTACTCTAAAGAAAGACTCTGACAAACTAAGATTTAAGTGTCATCAAATGTGACCAAAAGAAGCTTCTAACTAATGTAGAACAGTGCTTTTCCGCCCTGGCTGCACATCAGAATCATTCAGAGAGCTTTTGAAAAACACTAATGCCCATGCCCCACCCCTAGAGCATTTGACTCAATTGAACTGGAGGGACACCCAGGCCGTGGTGCTTTATTCCTAATGTACAGACAGAGTGGCCCATTTCTGGCCCGGTCCAGTCCCCTCAGAGGTCCAGAGAGTTGATGTCACGTCTCCATGGCCGGAGAGCTGGTAGTTGACAGAGGCAGGAGATAAACTCAGCATCTCTGGGTCACTCTAACCTTTATCAGCACTTGATCTCATGAAATTCCTCCTTCTCCCTTAAATTTCTCAGACTTCAGTTTTTCTCGTTTAACAAATAGTTATTAAGCACCTGCCATGCGCCAGATGCCAGGTATACAGCAGTGAGCAAAACAGTTTCCTCTCACCTTGGCCTCAGCAGGAAGAGCCTTCATGCCTGGACCCCTTTCCCAATTTGGACCAGTCGGTCTCCACTAGTCTGTGAATTTCTTGGGCCTAGGAGCCATGAGTTAGTCATCTTTGGAGCTGCGGAGCCTAGCACACTGCCTGGTGTGAAGGCAGATTTGATAAAAGTTTGATGAATGAACAAAACAAATACAAAGGATTCCTAAATCCTCATACATGGAATAAAGAGAAAGTTTCAAGAAGATCACTTTTATTGGTCAGGACTTTCTCAATTCTATGTCATAGAAATCTAGCTTAAATTTTCCCAGTCAAGAGAGGGCATTTACCTGCTCATAAGTGGCAAAGGCAAGTGTATAGAATCCCGGAGCTCAAACCATGTCATTAGGGCTCAATCTCTCTTGGCGGCTCCCAGCTGGCTCAGTTTGTGTCATCTTGGTGTCATTCTTAATTCAGGGCCTCTCCACGTGACAGGCAAGATGGTCCTCCAGGACCCCCAGGTTTGTTTCCTCTGATTTTAGCAATCCCAGCTCAGACTCTGAGGGCCCCATGTGGGCATCCCTGAACCAAACACTATCTGGCTCAAACATTCCCCCAGTGCTCTCTGAGTATCTACCATTTGCCAGGCCCCGTGCAAACACGTAGGCTATGAGGGAACACTTGGATAGATGGAGGGATGATGGATGGATGGATGGATGGATGGATGGATGGATGGATGGATGAATGGTGGATGGTGGATGGATGGGTGGATGGTAGATAGATGGGTGGGTGGGTGGATGCGTAGATGATGGATGGTGGATGGATATCACTAGTATCCAGTGGCTCCACCCAGAGCAGCCTGGGGCTCCCTTGTCCCTTGTTCTCACCCCTTCACCCCAGGCTGTCACTTCACTTTCCTAAAAGCCTTCTCCTTGCCCATGGAGCCATTAGACAGTCTCTCTTGGTCCTCAGGCAACAGCTAGTACTTCCCCTCCTTCCTGCCATCCAGCATCCCGCTGAATCAGGAATCAATACCAGTAAACTGGGTGTGAACGGAAGGAGACGGCTCATTATTTGCCATTATTTACTTCTGAGTGTGTGCATTCTCACCGCTTCCCATTCTCTGTCTCTCCTCTTTCCTTCCCACTTCTTGGGAACTGGCTGTACAACCAGCTCATCTGCATTTGGCCCTAGAGGACCTGCGGACTCAGCGGAGGAGGGCGGAGGCGGCGGGCGGGGGCAGCACGGCGGCGGTGACAGCGCGCAGCCCAGCCGCGCCGCGCCGCTGGAAGCCCATGCCCGGCCCGAGCCGCCCGGGGGTTGCTCATGAGGCCGCTGCCGAGCGGGAGTAGGAAGAACCGCGGCTTATCCCTGGGGCTCCTCGCCCTCTGCCTGGCTGCCGCGCGGTGTCTGCAAAGTAAGCGCCGGGCGGCGCGGGGCGGCGGGGAGGCTCGGGGCGCAGCGGGGGCCGGCGGGGCGGCGCTGGGGGCGGCGGGGCTCGGGCGGG
>NW_023270387.1:37792985-37981921 GCF_011800145.1 Mirounga leonina
GGCTCGGGCGGGGGGTGGCGGCGGGGAGGCTCGGGGCGCAGCGGGGGGCGGCGGGGGCGCAGCGGGGGGTGGCGGCGGGGCGGGGCGGAGCGGCGGGCGGGTCCCGGGTGTCCGGCCTCCCGGCCACAGGCCCTAGCCCACCTCGGGGGGTTTGGGGGGCGGCCCGGCTGGCAGGGGGCGCGCTGCTTCCCGCCGGGGCTGGGCGCATCCTCTAGGGCGCCGACCGCGGCGGGAGGGACCCGGCCAAGTGGAGGCTCTCCCGGCCCGGCACCCTGGGCCACTTCGGGGTGCCGGCCCCGGCCCCGCCCGGCCGGGCGTTATCAGAGCCGGAAGCCGACGCGGAGATAACCGGCTGCCGGCCCGGTGGCCGCCTCCTCTGCAATATTTTCTATTTCTTTTTCCTGGAATGACCAGACTTGCGGCTGAGGTGTCCCCGACCCCAAGGGCACGCGGGCCCCGCCCTACGGTGGGGACCCCTCGCCCTCCCGCGGGCTTCCCCAGTCCCCACGACATTCTGTAGGCCTCCCCCTTCACGCAGACGAACCCGCAGCCGACTCTCTTGAAGAAAAGGGGTTCTGGGGGTTTGGGTTGGGTGTGGGGGCTGGAGATGGTCCTCACCACTGTGCACCGAGTGGCGGGCGTTGGGTGGGTCGGCCCTAGAATCTCCCGAGTTTGATGAGCCTTCATGTAACGCACAGCTGCACAAACTCCTGCCGACACAAACCACAGATTGTGACACAGTTTTACTTTCTCATCTAATCATTAACATTATTGTCATTTGCATGTTACAGATTAGTCGACTGAGATTTAGAGTAACCAGTACAGGGCATTGGAGGTGGGAGGACCTATAGTAAGAGCCAGAACTTATTAAGCATGTGTGCATTCACCATTCCTCGGACTTTACAAGACTTCTATCTTTGAATCCACAAGGCAACCCTCTAAGTGCTACTCTGTCCCTGTTTCACAAGTGGGGAAACTGAGGCACATGAGGTTGTTGCTTGCACAAAGTCACCAGCTAGTCAGTGGTGGTGCTAGGGCCCAAACCCAGGCGATCTAGCACTGGACCCTTCCACCGCTCTGCCCAGAGGCCAGCTTGGGAGACTGCAGATCTCAGAAACCTAGAAGGACTAGATAGGGCATGTACTTCTAGCTGCCTGTTGAGCAAGAAATAACTGGTTGTTAGTCCTTCAGGTAGGTGGGTGTGTTTGGTGTGGCAGTGACCTTTTCAATTGTTTTTCAACCCTCCAATCCGCTTCCAACCGCCATTCTTACACAACATCTGTACAGATGCTCCTGGCACTCAGGGGCCAGCCGTTTTCCACACTCTCACTCATGGCACCCTCTACCTGGAGGAAGCAGGCCACAGTGGGGAAACCTAGTTCACAGTCATGCCCCCAGGCGAGCAAACGAGTTGGGAGCTTGCAGTGGTGAGCTGGAAGAGGCAGGAGGTGCTAACGTTCTGGGAGCCACAGAGGTTCAGAACCCCAACTGGAGAACTGGCCCTACTGAGTCATTCATGACCCAGTTCCCAGGAGAACAGGGGAACAGAGAGCGGGCTGAGTCTGGGTCAGGGGAGGGAGTGGATAGGGCAGGAGCAACCCTAGCTAGAATGGAGCTGTGGGTTGTGGGCTCAGCTGGGGGTGGACAGGTGGGAAGGGGAGGGCGAGTCAGGGTAGGAGGAATCTCATTGAATGAGAGATGCTGTACTTGGTATTCAGAAACCTACTGTTTACACCATTTTCTTTTTTTAAAGATTTTATTTATGTATTCATGAGAGACAGAGAGAGAGAGAAGCAGAGGGAGAAGCAGGCTCCCAAGGAGCAGGGAGCCTGATGTGGGACTCTATCCCAGGACCCTGGGATCATGACCTGAGCCAAAGGCAGACCCTTAACCATCTGAGCTACCCAGGCGCCCTACACCATTTTCTTTTCAGCTCTATCCGCATTGAGAAGCAGAGATCTTGCTCATTCCTCTTGACTGCTCTACCTACGTCATCATATAAATGTTCTAGTTTGTACTTAACCAGCCCTGTCCTGAGGGACATTTAAACTTTCAGTGTTTAGCCCCCACACAGGTGAGAGCAGCCGCCTACTGCAGGATAACAAGTATAGTGCTAGTGATAGGCGCATCATCTGGATGACATGGAAGGCTGGGGCCACCTCCAGGCTGACAGGTAGCCCCAGGACACACACTTCCTTTCCACAGGGATAGTGCCCAAAAAAAATGCTTGGAAGATTAAATGAAGCGATTGAGGGAGGGGTAAGGACTTTCAAACAGAAAGTCATCCAGATTTCTTCATTTCTGATCTCCAGGGGAGATCTGATATACTCCGTGCTGGTCTGGAAGAGGGCTGCAGTCAGGAGACCCTCCTTTCTCCATTTTCACCAGGACCTGAGGATACCTCTATATTTCATTCCCTGTAAGACTTTTTCCTTTAACATTTATTTATTTATCTAAGTATAATTGGCATACGATGTTATAGTATCTTAAGGTATACATCATATTGATCTGATAATTCTATATATTACTCAGTGCTCATCATAGTAAGTGTAGTCATCATCTGTCACCAACAACATTATTAAAAAATTATTAACTGAGGGCGCCTGGGTAGCTCTGTCATTTAAGTGTCCAACTCTTGATTTCCCTCAGGTCATGATCTCAGGGTCATGAGATTGAGCCCTATGTGAGGCTTCATGCTCAGTGAGTCTGCTTGAGATTCTCTCCCTCTTCCTCTGCCCCTCCCCACCCCTGCTCACACATGTGCTCTAAATAAATAAATAAATAAATAAAATCTTTAAAAAAATAAAAAACGGTTGACTGTATTTCCTATGCTGTACTTTTCATCTCCATGATGTATTTATTTTATAACTGAAAGTTTGTACCCCTGCATCCTGTTTACCCATCCTCCCAACCCACCTCCCCTCTGGCAACCACCAGTTCTCTGTATGTGAGAGTCTATTTCTGTTTGTTTGTTCATTTGTTTCGTTTTTCAGATTCCACATTTAAGTGAAATAATACGGTATTCGTGTTATCCATGTCTGACTTATTTCACTTAGCATAATTCCCTCTAGGTCCATCCATGTTGTCAGAAATGGCAAGATCTCATTCTTTTTTATGGCTGAGTAATATTCCAGTGTGTGCGTGTATGTATCTCCTTTATCCATTTTTCAGTCAATGGATACTTGGGTAGCTTCCAAATCTTTGCTGTTGTAAATAATGCTGCAATAAACATAGGGGTACATATATCTTTTCAAATTAGTGTCTTTGTTTTCTTTGGGTAAATATCCAGCAGTGGAATTACTGGATCACATGGTATTTCTATTTTTAATTTTTTAAGGACCCTCCATACTGTTTTCCACAGCGGCTGCACCAATTTACATTCCCACCAACAGTGTCTGAGGTTCCCTCTTCTCCATATTCTCACCAACACTTGTTATTTCTTGTCTTTCTGATACTAGTTATTCTGACCTGTGCAAAGTGATAGCTCATTGTGGTTTTGATTTGCATTTCTCTAATGATTAGTGATGTTGAGCGTCTTTTCATGTGTCTGTTGGCCGTCTGTATGTCTTTGGAAAAATGGCTATTCAGGTCTTCTGCCCATTTTAAATCAGGTTGTTTGGTGTTTTGTGTTTTTTTTAGTGTTGAATTGTATAAGTTCTTTATATATTTTGGATATTAACCCCTTATCGGATATATCATTTGCAAATATCTTCAATAGGTTGCCTTTTTGTTTTGATGGTTTCCTTTGCTGTGCAAAAGCTTTTTATTTTTGTGTAGTCCTGATTCTTTATTTTGGCTTTTGTTTCTCTTGTCTGGGGCGACATATCTAGAAAAATGTTGCTAAGGCTAATGTCAAAAAGAGATTTGTGCTCTGTTTTCTTTTCTTTTAAGATTTTATTCATTCATTTGTCAGAGAGAGAGAGAGCCCAAGCAGGGGGAGTGGCAGGCAGAGGGAAAGCAAGGATCCTGACATGGGACTCAATCCCAGGACTCTGGGATCATGACCTGAGCTGAAGGCAGACGCTTAATCTACTAAGCCACCCAGGTGTCCCCTGCCTCTGTTTTCTTTAGTTTTATGGTTTCAGTTTTCACAGTTAGGTCTTTAATTCATTTCAGTTAATTTTTGTGTACGATGTAAGCAGGTGGTCCAGTTTTATTCTTTTGCATGTAGCTGTCCAGTTTTCCCAACACCATTTATTGAAGAGGCTGTCTTTTTCCCATTGTATATTCTTGCTTCATTTGTTCATAGGTTTATTTCTGGTCTTTGTATTCTGTTCTATTGATCTCCGTGTCTGTTTCTGTGCTACTACCATACTCTTTTGATTATTATCGTTTTGTAGTATATCTTGAAATCTGGGATTTTGATACCTTCAGTTTTGTTCTTCTTTCTCGAGATTGAGTGGCTATTGGGACCTTTGTGGTTCCATACAAATTTTAGGATTAATTGTTCTAATTCTGTGAAAAATGCTATTGGCATTTGTTTTAAAAGATTTTATTTATTTATTTAACAGAGAGAGACACACAGAGAGAGGGAACACAAGCAGGGGGAGTGGGAGAGGGAGAAGCAGGCTCCCCGCTGAGCAGGGAGCTCAATGTGGGCCTCTATCTCAGGACCCTGGGATCATGACTTGAGCCGAAGGCAGATGCTTGACAATTGAGCCACCCAGGTGCCCCTATTGGCATTTTGATAGGGATTGCACTGAATCTGTAGATTGCTTTGGGTAATATGGACATTTTAATGCTACTAATTCTTCCAATCTATGGTATATCTTTCCATTTGTTTGTGTTGTCCTCAATTTCTATCATCAATGCAGTTTTTCATCAGTGTTCTTTCATCAGTATAGTTTTCAGAGTATAGGTCTTTCACCTCCTTTGTTAAGTTTATTCATAGGTATTTTATTCTTATTGGTGCTACTATAAATGGAATTGTTTTATAATTTCTCTTTCTGCTACTTCATTATTAGTGTATGGAAATGCAACAGACTTTTGTATGTTAATTTCATATTCTGCAACTTTACTGAATTCATTTATCAGTTCAAATAGATTTTTGGTGGAGTCTTTAGGATTTTCTATATATAGCATCATGTCATCTGCAAAGAGGGACCATTTTACTTCTTCTTTACCAGTACGGATCCTTTTATTTTTATTTTTTTATTGTTTTCTTTTTTAAGATTTTATTTATTTGAGAGAGAGCTAAAGTGAGAGAGATTACAAAGGGAGAGAGAAGCAGACTCGCGGCTGAGCACAGAGCCCGGTACGGGGCTCTATCCCAGGGTCCTGAGATCATGACCCGAGTTGAAGGCAGTTGCTTAACTGACTGAGCCACCCAGGTGCCCCTGGATCCTTTTAATTCTTTGTCTTGTCTTCGTATCCTAGCTAGAATATCCAGTACTATATTGAATCAGAGTGGTGAGAGTGGACATCCTTGGCTTGTTCCGGATCTTAGAGTAAACACTCAGGTTTTCACCACTGAGTATGATGTAAACTGTGGGTTTTATGTATGGCCTTTATTATGTTGAGGTATGTTCCCTCTAACCCTTTGTTAAGGTTTTCTTAATGAACGGATGTTGTTCTTTGTCTAATGCTTTTTCTGCATCTATTGAGATAATTATATAGTTTTTATCCATCGTCTTGTTAATGTGATGTATCACCTTGAATGATTTGCAGATATTGAACCACCCTTGCATCCTTGGATTAATCCCACTTGATTGTGGTGAATGACTTTTTTGTTGTATAGTTGAATTCTGTTTGCTAATATTTTGTTGAGGATTTTTGCATCTATGTTCATCAAAGATACTGGCCTGTGGTTTTCTTTTTTCTCTTTCTTTCTTTCTTCCTTTTTTTTCTTTTTTTGGTAGTGTCTTTGTCTAGTTTTGGTATCAGGGTAATGCTGGCCTCATAGAGTGGATTTAGAAGTTTTCCTTCCTCTTTTATTTTTGGAATAGTTTGAGAAGAATAGGTATTAAATCTTCTTTAAATGTGTTGTAGAATTCACCTGTGAAGCCATCTGGTCCAGAAATTTTGTTTGTTGGGAGTTTTTTTTTCCCCCTAGGCTGAAGTTTTATTTCAAAACATTCTGCAGTAAGAGCAAACATCCCCCCTACCCCCCCAGCACATTACTTAAACAAACAAACAAACACACACTATTTTCCCTACCCAGAAAAGTAAATAAGAAGATCATCACAATGTTGACATGTCCTTTAGCATAATCACAAGTCAGAGGCTACTTGATATTCTTTGATTAGCTGGAGTAAGTTTTCCAGTTTCATTTTTGTGTCTCCCTTTTTCTTTACTTCCTATTTGGCTTTTGTTTCTCTTGTCTGGGGCGACATATCTAGAAAAATGTTGCTAAGGCTAATGTCAAAAAGAGATTTGTGCTCTGTTTTCTTTTCTTTTAAGATTTTATTCATTCATTTGTCAGAGAGAGAGAGAGCCCAAGCAGGGGGAGTGGCAGGCAGAGGGAAAGCAGAGTTCGCTATCTTCTAATACCATTTCCACCGAAGGGGTTATGAATCATCATGTTGGGATTTTTTGATTACTGATTCAATTTTACTACTAGTAATTGGTCAGCTCAGATTTTCTATTTCTTCCTGATTCAGTTGTGGAAGCATGTATGTTCCTAGGAGTTTATCCATTCTAGGTTGTACAGTTTGTTAGCATATACATTTTTGTCATACTCTGTTATAATTTTTTGTATTTCTGTTGTGTTGGTTGTTATTTCTCTTCCTTCATTTCCGATTGGATTAATAGAGTCCTCTCTCTTTGATGAGTCTGGCTGAAGGTTGATCAGTTTTATCTTTTCAAAGAAACAGCTCTTGGTTTCGTTCATGTTTTTTTCTTTTTTCTACTGTTTTTTGTCTCCTTCATTTATTTCTGCTATAATCTTTATGATTTTCCTTCTTTCCACTGGCTTTGGGCTTTGTTCTTCTTTTTCTAACTCCTTGATGTGTATGGTTAAATTTTTTATTTGAGATTTTTCTTGTTTCTTGAGGTAGACCTGTTGCCATAAACTTCCCTCTTGGAACTGCTTTGCTCTGTCCCAAAGATTTTGGACTGTTGTATTTTCATTTTCACTTGTCTCCATGGATTTTTTATTTCCTCTTTGATTTCCTTATTTAGTTGTTTAGTGGCATGTTGTTTAACCTCCAGGCATTTGCGTTTTTTCCATTGTTTTTCTTGTAACTGGGATTCCTAGTTTCATATGATTGTGGTGGAAGAAATGCTTGATATAACTTCAGTCTTCTTAAATATATTGAGACTTGTTTTGTGGCCTACCATGTGATCTATCCTGGAGGATGTTCCATGTGCACTTGAAAGAATATACAGTCTGTTGGTTTGGGATGGAATGTTCAGTACGTATTTGTTAGTCTATCTGGTCTAATGTGTTGTTGCTTGTTGATTTTCTGTCTGGATGATCTATCCATTGATGTATATGGTGTGTTAAAGTCCCCTACTATTACTGTATTATGTTAATTTCTTCCTTTATGTCTCTTCATAGTTGCTTTATGTATTTAGGAACACTTTGTTCGGTGCATAGATATTTACAGTTGTTATATCCTCTTGTTGAATTGATACCTTTATCATTATGTAGTGTCCTTTTATCTCTTGCTGTAGTCTTTTTTTTTTTTTTTTAAGATTTATTTATTTACTTGAGAGACAGACAGAGAGAACGCGCGCGCGCATGAGCAGGGGTGGGGGAGGGGCAGACAGAGAGGGAGAGAATCATTTTTTTTTTTTTAAAGATTTTATTTATTTATTTGAGAGAGAGCACATGAGAGGGGGGAGGGTCAAAGGGAGAAGCAGACTCCCTGCCGAGCAGGGAGCCCGATGCGGGACTCGATCCCGGGACTCCAGGATCATGACCTGAGCCGAAGGCAGTCGCTTAACCAACTGAGCCACCCAGGCGCCCTCTCTTGCTGTAGTCTTAATTTTAAAGCCTATTAATGTCTGATAGAAGTATTGCTACCCTGGTTTTTTTTCCCCCCTCCCATTTGCATGGTTTTTCTTTTTTTTTTTTAGAGAGAGAGTGTGAGCCGGGGCGGGGCGGGAGGGGGTGCGGGCAGAGAGAGAGGGAAGGAGGGAATCCTAGGCAGGCTCCACGCTCAGCACAGTGCCCAATGTTGTGGGGCTGATCCCAAGATCCTGAGACCATGACCTGAGCCAAAATCAAGAGTCGGACCCTCAACTGAGGTCACTCAGGTGCCCCACAGGGTATTTGTTTTTCCAGCCCTTCACTTAAGTCTGTATGTGTCTTTAGGTCTGAAATGAGTCTCTTGTAAGCAGCATGAATAGGTCTTTTTTTTTTTTTTTAATCCATTCAGTCACCCTATGTCCTTTGATTGGAGCACTTAGTTCATTTACATTTAAAGTAATTATTGATAGGTATGTACTTAACACCATTTTGTTAATCGTTTTCTGGTTGTTTTGTAGTTCATCTCTGTTCCTTTCTTCTCTTGCTTTCTTCCCTTGTGGTTTGATAGTTTTCTGTAGTGTTATGCTTGGATTCCTTTCTCTTTGTGTTTTGTGCACCTATTATAGGTGGTTGTTGTTGTTGTTGTTTTAAGATTTTATTTATTTATTTGACAGAGAGAGAGAGACAGCGAGAGAGGGAATACAAGCAGGGGGAGTGAGAGAAGGAGAAGCAGGCTTCCCGCTGAGCAGGGAGCCTGATGCAGGGCTCAATCCCAGGATCCTGGGATCATGACCTGAGCCAAAGGCAGACACTTAATGACTGAGACACCCAGGCGCCCCCTATTATAGGTTTTTGACTTGTGGTTATCGTTGGGTTCATATATAACATCTTAATGTGTATAGAAGTCTATATTAAGTTGACAGTTGCTTAAGTTTGAGCACATTCTAAAAGCACTAAATTTTATTCCCCCCTCCACATTTTATGTATACATTGTCATATTTTACATATTCTTATTTTGCATATCTCTTAACTAATTTTTGTAGATATAATTGATTTTACTACTTTTGTGTGACTTTTTAAGTAATTTATCTACTACTATACGATATGTTTGCTTTTATTCATGAAATTTTTTACCTTTCATAATTTTTTTACTTCTAGTGATGGCCTTTTCTTCCCACTCAAAGAATTCCCTTTAACGTTTCTTGTAAGGCTGGTTTAGTGGTGATGAACTACTTTAACTTTTGTTTGTCTGGGAAACTCTCTCCTTCTATTCTGAATGATTACCTTGCCAGGTAGGGTATTTTGGGTTGAAGGTTTTTCCCTTTTAGCACTTTGAATATATCATGCCACTCTCTCTGGCCTGCAAAATTTCTGCTGAGTAGCTGTATGGAGTCACCCTTGTTTGTAACTATTTTTTTTTTCTTGCTGCTTTTAAAATTAAAAGTTCAATTCTTTATCATTTTATTTTAAGATTTTACTTATTTATTTCAGAAAGAGGCGGGGAGGAGCAGAAGGAGAGGAAGAGGGAAAGAATCCCAAGCAGACTCCACAGAGTGCAGAGCCCTACACAGGGGTTGATCCCACAACCCTAAGACCATGACCCAAGCCGAAACCAAGAGTTGGACACTCAACTGACTGAGCCATCCGGGCGCCCCTACTTTTTGTCATTTTAATTATTATATGTCTTAGTGTGAACCGCCTGGGGTTAATCTTGTTAGGGGCTGTCTTTGCTTCCTGGATCAGGATGTCTGTTTCCTTCCCCAGATTAGCTGTTATTTCTTCAAATAAGTCTTCTGCCCTCTTCTCTCTCTTCTCCTTCTGGGATCCCTATAATGCAAATGTTATTACACTTGATGATTTCACAGAGTTCCCTTAACCTATTCTCATTTTTTACTATTTTTTTCTTTTTTGCTGTTCAGCTTGGTTGTTTTTCATTGCCCTGTCTGCTGTAGGACTTTCTTTTTTATTTTTTTTTAAAGATTTTATTTAGTTGACACAGAGAGAGAGCGAGAGAGCACAAGCAGGGGAAGCAGCAAGCAGAGGGAAAAGCAGGCTCCCCGCTGAGCAGGGAGCCCGATATGGGGCTCAATCCCAGGACTCTGGGATCATGACCTGAGCTGAAGGCAGATGCTTAACCGACTGAGTCACCTAGGTGTCCCTGCTGTAGGACTTTTTAAAAATATATTTTACATTGTCTAAAGTCAGGATGCTTTAATATCTAATCAATAGCTTTGCTATAATCTCTGTTGGCCTGGACCGAAGTTGAGCCCTTTCTGAGAGGATGTGTGTTGCTTCTGTCAGTCACCAGGAAGCAGCTTATCTGGGGAGTAGGAAGGACTTCATGGAGAAGGTGAGGCTGAGTCTTGAAATATGAGTAAGTGTATACAACAGGGCAAGATGGAGAAGAGAATTCTAGGTAAACAGCAGGCATTCAAAAAATAGGCACACTATTCCTTTTGGGGCCTGGCAGGGTCTGGACATGCTAAAAAACAGAAAAGGAAGCTTCTTAGCAAGCATCTACCAGGATCTTGGCAGAAACCCCACTCCCAAACCCTGCTGACACTGTACCTCCCTGGTCCATTGTGTTCAGGACCCTGGCCTGCCTGCACCTGTGTTTGCCCTGGAAAATGGGCTTGGGGCAGGAATGTATTTACTTATCCAGAAGACATGAGAGTAGGAGAGAGGCTAGACTGGCACGTTCAGAGTTGGAAAATGGTTTTCTCCTGTAACGGCTTTGCTGGGCTGGGGAGGCACCAGTCAGGCCTGTGGCCAAAGGGGAAATGACACACTGGACCATAAAGGGAGCACAGAACGTTCCTCCCCCACATGTGGGGCAGGAAGCACATTGGCCTTTCCCTGCGCTGAGGTGCACCTGGGGGAGCTCGGGCCTGTGCCGTGCTGACCCCACAGATGCCTGGCGGCTCTGAGACTTCCCCGGAAATCCTTAGTGGCAAAAGAGGAAGAGCCTGGGTGACAGATCCCAGTGCTGGCTGTAAACCCTGTACACAGACAAGTCACCTTCCTCCTCCGAGTGCACAGGGCAAGGAGGGTGGGCTGGCTCGGTGGTTCTCAGCCAAGGGTGCACATTAGAACCAAGGCCTGCACGTTAGACCTACAGATGCTCACACCCTACTCTAAGGAGTTAAGTGGGTGTCTCCAAGGGCAGGACCCAGTACTGCTTTGTTTTGATTTTAAGTTCTGTGGCTGATTCTAATGTGTGGCCAGGCAGTGCTCCTGGACTAGGCCATTTCTAGGTCCCTTCCATTAGACTTGTCCTAGGGAAACAGCTTGTCAGGAAGTGGGCATGTTTCTCCTACCTTCTGTTCTCAGAACACCCACCATTGTGTAGCTGAGTCTCACTTACGTCTTTTTTTCTTTTAAGATTTATTTATTTACTTTTTAGAGAGAGAGAGCATGAGCAGGAGGGGGAAAGGGAGAAGGAGGGAGAATCTCAAGCAGACTCTGCACTGAGCGTGGAGCCCAACACGGGGCTCCGTCTCATGACCCTGAGATCATGACCTGAGCCGAAACCAAGAGTCAGACGCTTAACTGACTGCGCCACCCAGGTGCCCCTCACTTATGTCTTATTTATGGTTTTATCCTGACAAACCTATAGATGCTTTCCCACCAGGCTTAGGGCAGGAGACAAGGCTGCTTTGCTTGGGAATTGGTTTTGCTCAATAAATATTTCCTGAGTACCTACTGTGTGAGAGGCCCTGTGCCAGGAGCTAAGGATACTCAACAATAGGGGATGGCATGGCCCAGGGGGAAGTCAGATCCCAACCTGATGATTTGATGTTAGCTACCCTGGGAGCACAGAGAAAGGGATTTACTTCACTTGGTTGGAGTTGGGAAGAGGCTTCTCAAACAGCAGGCCTGGAAGGCCACGTAGGAGGTAGCCAGGTGCACAAGGAGGGAGAAAGTTCTGAGTAACAGGAAATCACAAACACAGAGCTTTGCAATCTTTCCTTCCTTTGCTCCAGCAGCAGGAGGACTTTTCTTTAGTTAAACCGGCTCTTCCAACACTTGCCAATTTCTTCCTATTTCATCTTACACGTTCCGTAGCAGGTAAAGGAATAGAGCTTGGCAAGACTTTGGATCTTAGGTGGAGGGTGCTGGAATGGTTCCTCTGATAGACCCTCACACTAGTACCAGAGACCCAGGAGGGAGAGGTGGGTCCCTTGGCAGCAAGCAGTGACTCGGGCACCTCACGGGAGGCTCCCCTGATGCTTTGCCCTTCTCCACCGGTGTCATATCCCTGCCCCAGGCTCCCCAGGGGAATGGATCACATTCCTTTTTACGTACTTTGGGATGGGACTTCAGGGGTTCTTGAACCAGAGCTTATTCCTCTATGTCAAGGAGACTGTCGATTCAGTTTGACAGCCCCAGCCTGAAGGAGCCATCCACCCATCCTATTACACAGTGCTGGGCGCTGGCGAGCGTTTGCCTGCGCCTTCCAGCAGGGGGATGGGCCGTCACTCCTCTAATGTGAGCGCAAGGCAGGCTGGGAACTGTGCCCCCGGAGCCTGGGGGGGCCCTGGTGGAGGAGGCGCCTCGAGTGAGCACGCACCTGAGAAAGGTAGGGGGGGCCTCCCCTGGGAAAGAGGAGCAAAAGGCCCAGAGTGGTCCATAGTCTGGTGAACTGGAATTGGGTGGCAAAGAGTCTTGAGAGATGGGGATGGAAGAGAGAGTTGAGAGCAGATTATTGAGGTGTTTCCGAGCCAGGGGAGACACAGCCAGGTGTGTGGTCTAGAAAGATCACTTATAATAGCCTCCAGCCGACTGAAGAGGAGAAAAGCCCGTCTCTCCTTTTTATAATTGTTGATAACAGTTGAAAGACAGCAATGTGTGTGGCTGTGTATTGAGCCCGCGCTTTGTGCCAGGTACTGCAACAGCTGCTTTCCATTCACCCGCACACAATCCTGCAAATAGGTGCAATTAGCCCCCATTTACAGGTAACGAAACTGAGGCTCAGGGAGATTGCGGAACTTGCCTAGAGATACTCATTCCATTAGGTGCTTCTGGAAAGCCCACAGGGCCAGGCACTGCCCTGGGCCCTGGGGATTCAACAGCGAACAAGACAGATCCGCCCCTGGGTTCAGAGCTGACAGCTGATCTAGGAGGATGAGCCATTAATCAAGAGGAATTACAAGGGACTGGGATGTGTTGCTAGGAACAGGTTGCTATGGGAACACAGGGCTGGGAACCTAACCTGGTGTTGAGAGATTAGGGAAGGCTTCCCGGAAGAAGTGATGTTTAAACTAAAATCTGCAGGAGGAAGAGGAATTGGCTCTTTTGTCTCTCTGAAGGAGCAGCTTCGTACCCTAACTGCCCTACCCTGTCAGGAGTCTGCCTGAATCCTGTGATTGCTCTACACCCCTCTGCCAAGGGCCTTCAGGCATCCTATAAACTCCCAAAGAATGTTGCACCTCGTTTCTTCCTTAGTCCTCCTGTTACCTGCAGAGGTACCTGAGAACCCCCCTTTCAGTTCCCCAGGCTGGGCACTGGCCCAGGCCCGACCATGAGTCCTGCAGCCCCGCTGTGCAGACAGCAGACCCAGCAGTGCCCCACCTCCAGGCTGTGCAGGACCAGCCAGCTGCCTGCACCGTGCCTCGCTTCCTTGGCATCTGAGTAGAAATGCAGCCCATGGCCACTCAGAAGAGTTCAGCTTTCCAGCAAGGGCGGCTCTTGCTTATGGTAGGAAGATTCCAGAAGGAATTCCACAAGGAGGAATTTCAGGTCATCCAGTCTCTGCACACTTGCACAAGGAAATCACAGATTTACAAATGCCCATTCCAGTCTATACCTGCTATGTGAATGGGCTGGAAGGACCAGGCTCCTCCACCAACATGCCAGCTCCCAGGCTCAAATATACTGCTTCAATCCCCGGTCCGACTCCAGCTTCTGCTTACACACCCCTGGGATGGGGAGCTCACTACCTCAGTGAGCAGCTCAGTGGATCTTTGAAGAAATTTCATTAATTTTAGCTGATATTTCTTGAGCGATCACCAAGTGTTAGAAACTGTGCTAAGCTCCCTACATGTATGGTCTCACTGAAACCTCATTCTGCTGCAGGAGGTGAGCATAGCTCTATTACAGTATATTTATTTCATAAGTACGGTACCTGAGGGTGACAGAAACTAGGGAACTTAACTCCCAGATCACACGGCTGTTACTGGCAGACCTAAATTTTGACTCCAGAGTCCATGAATGCATCCATTATACCAACACAGCCTCAGTTCTATTTACCAGAACCTGCCACTGATCGTCATTCCATGGCCCGGTGGCGCACGTATTCCATTCTCCAGGATGAGAAGTTCTGCAGCAGAGGCGGGCCCCCTGTGTGGTGTAAGTGGTGTTAGTGGTGTTGGAGGAGAGGAGGGGCTGGCCTCCAGGGAGGCTAGGAGCATCCTCAGTGCCCCCTGCGCCCCGAGGGCTTGCAGAACCGGAACTGCCAAAGTTCTAATGTGTGGCCCTGGGACCAGCAGCACCTAGAAACGTGTCAGAAATGCCAACTCGGAGGCCTCACCCCGAACCTACTGAAGGAGAAACGGGAGGGGGCCAGCCACTTCATTTCAAGGAGCCCTCCAGTGACTCTAACATAGCCCCATGTTGAGAACGACCGCATTATACGCTGGGCGAAGTGGAGGGCAGTGGAATTCCTCCCCAACCCCAAAGCACCGCTAGAAATGAGAAAGTTTGAGGGATGCCAGAAGAATTCTTTCCCCCCTAATAGCGCATTGACAGGGCTATCACAGGCACCTCAAACGCTCCTCTCTCACCCGGCAGCCCTTCATTGCTTTGGCTTTAGGCTTTGTTAAGTGCCCCCTTTGAAGGGCTACGAGCTTCAGCTGCTGACCCCTTCGTGTGATTCAGTAGTTGCCCATCTTGGCTGCACACTGGGGACTTAAAAATCACAGAGGTCTTGAACCCTCCTCCCCCTGCCCCCACTGCCCCTCAAAGATTCTGAATTCATTAGTCTGGGGTAGGATTTTTTTTTTTAAAGATTTTCTTATTTGAGAGCAAGAGAGAGGGAGAGAGAAAGCACAAGCAGGGGGAGCGGCAGGCAGAGGGAGAGGGAGAAGCCGGCTCCCCACTGAGCAGGGAGCCCCACTCTGAAGACCCTGAGATCATTCATGACTGGACCCGAAGGCAGATGCTTAACCGACTGAGCCACCCAGGAGGCCGCTGGGTTAGGAGGTTTAAAAGCTTCCCCAGATGATCTAATGTTCAAACGAGGATGTCAGGATTCAATCAGGAGTCTCAGCTATGGTGGGAATGGGTAGATGAGGTCAAGTGACCCACCTTGGTCCAGTCCGCTGTGGCCGGGGAGACTGAAAGGCCCTCTCGGCGGGGAGGGCTCTGAGGAAGATTGCCTGCGGCACCTCAAGCACCAAATTAACAATGGCCTTGCACACAGAGCGAGTGACCCGAGCTGGTGCCCTGTACATGTTAGTCCCTTCGCTTTCCTGCCTAAGTGCTCAGAGAATGAAAGAGACTGGATTGAATTCTCATGGCCTGGAATCCCAGCTTTGTCTGGGTGAGAAATCAGGCAAGGGAGCTCCTCCTGTGATCTCTGGAATTGTTCCTGGCTGTCAAGTTCTCACACCCACATGGTTTGGGGGTTTGTTTTTTTATTGGACCATTGACAGCTGAACGGTGATGGTCCCTAATTGCAAATGAGGAAATGGCAGGTCAGAGAGGTAAAGGGTGGCGCAGAGTGGCCCAGCCAGGGTGTGGTGCCGTCCACACAGCACCGGGGTGTCTTGGTTACACAGAGCGTATCCTGGCCCGTGCCCTGCCCTCCTCTGCCACCCTCAGCTCCGGCGGCCAGGTGTGCTTCCCGGCATCTGAGAAAAAGGCAGCTACCCTCTTAGAAAGCCTGTGGAGCTTCCATCCTGTGGTCCGAGAAGGAGCAGGAGGGACACCAGGATACCTGGTGGGTGTGACGGCGAGGGACCCGGTCAGAGTAATGGTGGAAAAGGGAGTAAATTTACGTGAAAAAAACCATTGAGAGATTGGCAATACGGAGGGCCCTCTTGAATGTGATGTTCATGAATGTACACTGGAAACCCTGTGCTTTGTTGTGGGAGTGTCTGCTGTGGGACGGTCTCCTGTGGTGTTGACTGCTCAGGTTTGAGCGGAGAGGAAGTAGAGCGTTGTTGACCCAGGTCTGGGCAGACATGATGAAAACAGAGGCCAATGGAGTTTAAAGAATTGGCAAGAGTGCTTGGAACATGACGGGCGGTGGAAGCCAGGCTGGCTGGGGAGGATGAGGATTATGGATGGGGAGAAGTGGCGGGAGTCAGAGGCGGAGGACTGATGAGGCCGGTGGGAGCAGTTGAACAGTAAACAGGAATGAGAGAAGGCTGTGGTCAGAGAGGCTGCTTCACTGGAGGCTGAGGGAGAATGTTCTGGTAGGCAAGGGTGCTGGATGGGTTGTCCAGGGGGGTCCTGGAGGTACTTACAAAGATGCCATACCCCCTAGTAGAGTTGCTAACATGTTTGAAGAATGAAGAAGAAAGACTGGGGTGGGGGGCCCCTGGGTGGCTCAGTCTATTAAGTGGCTACCTTTGGGGCTCCGGTCACCACCTCAGGATCCTGGGATTGAGCCCCACATCAGTCGGCAGGGAGTATGCTTCTCCCTCTTCCTCGTTCTCTGTGATCTCTTTTGCTCTCTCAAATAAATAAAATCTTAAAAAAAAAAAAAAAAAAAGACATGGCTAGCAGCTCCGGATCTGGCAAGCCCAGGTAAGGGGGACTGTTGATTCTAGTAACATGGGTCTTAAAGTCTCTACCAGCACTGAGCCTTGTGCTATTTTGGAAGACATAAAAGAGGTGTAGATCTCCACCTCTATGCTCAGCATTTTATCAGAGGCAGCTGTGGGGCACTGAAAGCACCTTGGGTTCCAGCCTGAGCTCTGATTTTCTACTTGGCGAGAACTTGTCCTCTGTGTTATGCCTCCGGGCCTCCGTGTGCTTGTCCTAAAGTAATGATCAAATAAGCAAGTGAAGCAAAAAGCATAGTTCTTTAACTCAAGCCTCCTGCCGGCCTCCCAGGTGGAGACAGTGCTTGTAAAGTGCTTTAATTGTGCACACGTGAATTACTAACAATTTCAAATGCAAAAAACCTGCAGCTCAGACCCAATCTTGGCATGCATTTTATTTATTTTTAGGATCACGCTATATTTTATTTTTTAAGTAATTCACAAACTTGCTAAAATAGTCCCAACTCTTCAGAAGGGCATAAAGTGAAATGTAAGACTTTCTTCCACCCAGACACCCACTCCTTCCCCAAAGATCACCACAGCCCTGGTCTTTAGAGAGTCGTCCAGGAGGTTTTCTGCGCATATACGATGAGTGTGTGTGTGTGTGTGCATGTAATTACTTAAATATAAGTATTCTCTATGTACTGTTCAGCCTTGTGCTTTTTCGTGATTTTTGAGGTAATCTAATATCAGTACATATAGATGTATTGCATTTTTTAAATGTCTCTGTAGTATTAGAATGTGAATATTCATATTTGGTCTCCTCTGCCTGGTTCCTGACGCAGAGCCCCTAAAATCCTAGTAATTTCCTGGGTGATAGGAGTGATGGGGGCCTCTCCTGTTATAATATTTGGTCTTACTCCCGGGTTCCTGATACAGGAACTTCCTAAGACCCTTAGAATGTCCAGAGTGCTAAATCTTTTTGTTTGCCAACGAGATGACTCTTGAAGAGGAAGGCTGGTTGGCAGAGGAACTAACCGTGTGATTAGAGGGTTAACTGTCAGCCCTAACCTCCCTCCCCTCCCTCAGCCTCTGGGGATAGGATTGGGTCAGTCACCAAAGGCCAATGATGTCATCAGTTCTTCCCAAGTCAGGGAATCTTCCCCCCCCCAAACCCGAACTGAGGAAGTTTGGAGAGCTTCTGGATTGGTGAACACAGCAAGGTGCTAGGAGGCTGGTACACCCAGAGAGAGCATGGAGGCTCCACACCCAGGCCCACATACCTGCCTATGCATCTCTTCCATGTCACTGTCTCCGAGTGGTGTCCTTTATATATGTTTTAAAAGATTTTATTTCAGAGAGAGGGAGCACGTGCATGCGTGCGTGCACGCGCTCAAGTATGGGGGGGGGGGGGCAGAGGGAGAAGCAGGGAGCCCAGTGTGGAACTCGGATCCCAGGACCCCAGGATCATGACCCGAGCCCAAGGCAGACGCTTAACCGACTAAGCCACCCAGGCGCCCCAGTTGTGTCCTTTATAATAAACAGATAACAGTGAGTAAAGTGCTCCCTAAATTCTGAACCTGAGAAGGGGGTGGTGGAAACCTCGGATTTCTAGCCAGTTGGTCAGAGTACTGGGGCCGTGGACTTGTGGTCGGTGTCCGGAGCGGGGCCGTCTTGTAAGACTGACCCGTAACTGGGGCGTGGGCCCTAACTCCAGGTAGCTGGTGTCAGAAATGTCATGAGTAGCGAAAGGGCCCGTTTTCCTTTACTGGTCCCTTACCAGTGAGCACCTAGGATGTCTCCGGTCTTTTGCTGCTACGGTCACCCAAACTGCGTCAGTGACAAAACCTACATCTGTGTGCCCTTTATCACTTGTAGGATCAGTTCATAAAAGTGGAGTTTCTGGATCGAGGGATGGGCTAATAAGTTTTATAGATTGTACCGTATTGCCCTCCAAGAAGGTTACACCCATTTACAATCCCCACAGTAATGTTTGAGTGTGACTTCTGCGTACTTCTGACAACATAACGTTATCAAACTTCATCTTTCCCAGCTGATAGCGGCCCGGTCATTCAGCTTTCCCAGCCTGGGTTTCGCCGGGCAGTGGTAATTGCCTAGGCCAGCTAGTACCGGGCAGGCGGTTGCCGACAGCACGGTGGCTAGCGCTATTTTGCAGGGACAAATCTGTCTATTTTCTGGTTGGGGTACAACGACAGGAAGCCGATGAAGGGGAGCAGTCTGCGAGCCTCCGCCTAAACCTGCCTCTGTCCGTGTTGTTTGGGTTTGGCTGACATCTGGTGACTCCCCAAGGCCATTATCCAGCAAGATCACCAGGGAGGTCCCTCGGGGACGAGCTGAGCTTTGGTCCCTGAGTAATCGGGCACTGAGAGGGAATTACTACCTGATTTGACAGGAGGATAGATAGCCTGTAAACTGTGTACAGAGGTCAGTCTTCAACACTGTTCATGGCGTCTAAAGCCAAAAGCCCCGATGTTTGGAGTTGGCTCCGCTGGCCTCCTACATGGAACTCTGTTTCCAAAATTCCAGGCTTGCTCGTTTCAAGAGTGACCGATGTTAGCAACATGGATGTTTCAGTTGCAGCTTAAAGCTGCTGTTTCTCCTCTGAGCTTTTTAACCCTCAACAGATCTGGGGCTGGGAAGGGGGTCTCACCAGCACCTCCGTCAGTTCCACAACAGATCCCCCTGTCCCTGATCTCTCCAAAGGGGCAGCGGTTGGACAGGCAGAGCACGCATGTCTTTATTTGCTGGTTGGTACCAGGATATTGTGCGCGCCCACGAAGTGCCAGGCACTGTGCTGGGCTCTGGGGCTTCTGAGCTGGATGACAGGTAACAGTTTCAGGGCAGACCTACCATGCACACGTGGCCTTCCTGCTGCTCCCCCCACCACCCCAGTGCAGGGCTTCGGGCTGCCCCCACTGTTTGGGCTCCAGCCGTGGGTTCTCCGGAAGGTTCATAGGACTGGCCCAGGTGGTGGGCTCCAGGCCGCACAAGCGATGTGTGTAAAGGATAAATCTGCTGCCAGATGGCCCTTCCAGAAGCCCAGTTCAGATCCTGCTGAGCCTCTGTTTGAATACCAGCCCTGGGTCCGCCCTGCCCGAGGGCTAACTCCCACACAGAGTCTCCAGCTTGTCGCAGATCCCTCAGGCTATTACCTGGGCTTCTTACTCAGGTTGGGGAGCTGAGGATCCCGAGTCCTGCCACCCTGGGTGGGCTTACGGTTCTCCCAGCCCAGCTTGCACTTTCTCTCTTTCCCACGCTTTTATAAAATTGTATTCTGCAAGCTTCCATTTCAACGAGTGTCTTCTCCCTTCCCCAGCTCCTGCAAGCTTCCTGGCTCATTACCGGGACAGTGAAAAGTACACAGGATTTCATTCTTGGCTCAGCCACTTACTGTGACATGGCGCATATCCCCTAACCTCAGTGAACTTGCATTAGCTCCTCTGTAAAATGGGGATAATAATAATGATACTGTTCCCCAAGCCAGCACCCCAAGCCAGTGCCCTGGGGCAGAGCAAGCGATGGTGGGTGGGGGTGGCATTCAGTGACTGGGGGAGGGGGTGCAGTGGGATTGCTGACTGTGGAGATGAGCTAGGAATCCAGAGGGGTCAGGGAAGGGTATGTTTGGTGTTCCTTCAGCTCTGCCCCTGCACCCCACCCCTGGATGCCTCAGAAATCCACTCCTGTATGCCTTGGAGTTTTCTCTTTCCTCTTTGACATTTCTAAGTCTCAGGGTGACCAGCTGTCCTGGTTTGCTTTTAGCCCTGAAACTCCCCAATCCTGGGAAAATTCTCAGAGCTTGGCACACCGGGAAGGTTGGTCACCCTCGAGGCCAGGGGCATAGGCCTGAGCCGAGGAAGGCAAGCGTGGGGGCCTACGTGCTGTGCCCTGCTGGGCCTCACACGTGTCCTGTCCCCTCAGCCTCGCAGCCTTCCTCCGGAGGCTTTCCCGTCCTCTGTTCTGCAAGGTGAGGGTATTTCTCCTCGCCTCACAGTGAGGAGGCCCTGGGGTTGAACCACATGGATCCTGCTCACGCCAGGTGTCCCGGTTAAGGTGTCCCCTCCATGACCCCTGAAACCCAGAGGCTGCTTCAGCCACCTGTCTCACCATTAGTTGATACCCTTGTTCATCGAAATTGTGCTGTGAATAGTATTGACGTTTCTTGCGATTTCAGAAATCTGTCCATCTTAAATCATCAATTTTTTGAAGCTGCCAAATACAACCTCAGTAATTTATGTGTCAGAAAAAGCATAAGGAACCATTCGTTCTGAGTATTCTGTTCAAGCCCGTTGCTCTGTAGCTGACTTCACCTGCTGGTGTTTTCCCTCCGATTAGTTCTAAGTGGGTCTCCCCAGTGCCAGGAAGTCAGGCTTTCAGGAAGCCCCTGGGTTCGTGTTCCCGTGACTTCCCTGCTAAAATCTTTAGTTCTGTGACTCCTTCCTTAAAGGAGGCATGCATCTGCATCTATTTGGGAAATGGGTAGAATTTAGTACTTCTCTGTTTTTCATATAGAATGCAAGTGAGGATGTAAAGCAAGGTCAACTTTAAAACTATTTTTACACTTTGCCCACCAGCTTGCTTGGTCCAATCAGAACTTTAAAAAGATTTAAAAATATATATTTTTAAAAATACATTATATTAGGGCGCCTGGGTGGCTCAGTTGTTAAGCGTCTGCCTTCCACTCAGGTCATGATCCCAGGGTCCTGGGATCGAACCCCGCATTGGGCTCCCTGCTCCGCGGGAAGCCTGCTTCTCCCTCTCCCACTCCGCCTGCTTGTGTTCCCTCTCTCACTCTCTCTCTCTCTCTCTGTCAAATAAATTAAATCTTTAAAAAAGTACATTTTATTTTTTATTTCAATAACTGAAATTCAAAATTATATAAATGTATAATTTGGAAAATAAAATTCCATTGCCATCCAGTCTCTAAGGGGCAATCCCTTAGATTTTTCTATAGTTCATATGTACATATCTATACAAATATAAATGTATGCTTTAGAAATTCATTTTTTAACTTAGTAGCATGTTGTAGGTATTCTTCCTTGTCTATACAAAACTCATGCTGCTTAATGGCTGCCTGGCATCCATTTTACAAGTAAAATCTCATTTATTGAACCAACCTCCCTGAATAGAACATTTGAGCCAGGTCTGAGTATTGGTGTAGGTACTAGCTTTCTCTAACTTGTTCTGAATGATTTTAGCGTGAGGCGCAGAGGTGGTTACTCATTAATTCAACTTCTTAAACAGGTGACAAGCAGTTTGCCTTTAAGTTCTTGGAACTGTTAATTTTCCAACTTTGCTATAGACCATTTATTACTAATTATATGTGGTAGATAAATAGAAGGAACTCTTTGTTCCAAAAACCTAGTTAAATGCCTGGTTAGTTTGATTAGCAGGAGGGTTTTGGGTTTTGTTTTTGTTTTTTTTTTTTTTAGATTTATTTATTTGAGAGAGCAGGGGAGGGGGCAGAGAGGGAGGGAGACAAGCAGACTCCCCGCTGATCAGGGTACCCACTGTGGGGCTCAATCCCAGAACTCTGAGATCATGACCTGAGCTGAAACCTAGAGTCTGATGCTTAACTGACTGAGCCACCCAGGCACCCCTGATTAGGAGGAGGTTTTTATGGTCAAGAGAAAATAAAGAAACCAACAGTCTAGTTGGCCAGTTTCTAGGTGTATCAGCACCTCAGAAACTTGGGCTTGTTATTTTTATTTGCTTTTCAGTTTTGTTGTTTCTTGGTCCAGAGTACTTAAAAGGCTTAAAATGAAGGTCCCTAAGGGTATTGAAAGTGCTGGTAGTATCCTAGAAAACTAGTCTACCAGTAACGTTGACCAACATGTTTAACACAGTGTATATGAAATATACATATGTTGTGATACAGATTTGTCATGAGCTCTAAATGTGGTTCTCTGAATCTTACTGTAATCACTATTCCAACTGCTCCTATTTGGGGTCAGAGAAATCTGAAAACCTAGATAAACACATGATGGCCACAAAGTGAAGTGGAAAAAAGTTTTTGTACGTTTGTTTGTTTTATGGGAGTGTAACTGACATACAATGTTACATTAGTTCAGGTATACAATATAGTGATTTGACAGGTCTTGGTTATGCTGTGCTCATCACAAGTGTAGCTCCCATCTGTCACCATACAACACTACTGCAGTACCATTGACTGTATTCCCTGTGCTATCCCTTTCGTCCCATGACTTCTTCCATGACTATAAGCTTGTACCTCCCACTCCCCTTCACCCATTTTGCCCATCTCCCAACCCCTACCCCTCTGGCAGCCATCAATTTCTTCTATGTATTTATGGGTTTGTTTCTGCTTTTTGTTTGTTCATTTGTTTTTCAAATTTGACATATAGGTGAAATCATATGGTATTTGAATTTCTCTGACTTAATTCACTTAGCATCATACTCTCTAGATCCATCCCTATTGTTGCAAATGGCAAGATCTCATTCTTTTTTATGACCAATATATTCCCGTGTGTGTGTGTACACCCTGCCAATTCTTTATTCATTTATTGAAGAACATGTGGGTTGCTTCCATATCTTGGCTCTTGTAAAAACTGCTGCAATAAACATAGAAGTGAAAATACCTTTTCAAGTTAGTGTTTTTGTTTTCTTTAGGTAACTACCCAGCAATGGAATTACTGGAACATATGGTATTTCTATTTTCAGGTGTTTCTTGGGTTTTTTTTGTTTTTTTTTTTTTGTTTTGAGGCACCTCCATACTGTTTTCCACAGCGGTAACACCCATTTACATTCCCACCAACAGTGCATGAGGGTTCCTTTTTTGCCACATCCTCACCAACACTTGTTATTTCTTATTTTTTTTATTTTAACCACTCTGACATGTGTGAGGTGATACCTCATTATGGTTTTGATATGCATTTCCCTGATGATTAGTGATGTTGAGCATCTTCTCATGTGTCTGTTGGCCATCTGTATGTCTTCTTTGGAAAAATGGTGATTCAGATATCTGCTATCCATTTTTTTAATGGTTTTGGTAGTGAGTTCTGTAAGTTCCTTATATATTTTGGATATTAACCTCTTATTGGATATGTCATTTTAAAATATTTTCAATATGTTGCCTTTTTGTCTTGTTAATGGTTTCCTTTGTTGGTGGTTTCCTTTGTATTTTGGTGTAATCCCAATTCTTTATTTCTGCTTTTGTTTACCTTGACTGAGGAGACATATCTAGAAAAATGTTGCTAAGGCTAATGTCAAAGAGATTACTGCCTGTTTTCTTTTAGGAGTATTATGGTTTCAGGTCTCACAGGCTTTTAATCCATTTCAGCTAAATTTTGTGGATGGTGTAAGAAAGTGGTCCTATTTCATTGTTTTGCAAGAGGCTGTCCAGTTTTCCCAACACCATTTATTGAAGAGACTGTCTTTTCCCCAGTGTATAATGTTGCCTCCTTTGTCATGGGTTAATTGACCATATAACCGTGGGTTTATTTCTGGTCTTTATATTCCATTGATCTGTGTTTGTTTTTGTGTCCATGTCATACTGTTTTGTTTTGTTTTTTTTAAGATTTATTTATTTATTTGTCAGAGAGAGAACGAGCAAGATCACACACAAGCAGAGGGAGAAGCAGGCTCCCCACTGAGCAAGGAGCCTGTCAGGGGACTCAATCTCAGGATCCTGGGAACATGACCTGAGCTGAAGGCAGTTGCTTAGCCAACTGAACCACCCAGACACCCCGATATCATACTGTTCTAATTACTGTAGTTTTGTAGTATATCTTGAAATCTGGGGTTGTGATACCTTCCACTTTGTTCTTCTTTCTAGAGAGTGCTTTGGCTATTCAGGGTCTTTTGTAGTTCCATATAATCTTAGGATTATTTATGTTCTAGTTCTGTGAAAAATGCTGTTGGCATTTTGATAGGGCTTGCACTGAATCTGTAGATTGCTTTGGGTAATATGTCCATTTTAATGCTATTAATTCTTCCCATCCATGGTATATCTTTCCATTTGTGTTGTCCTCAATTTCTTTCATCAATGTCTGATAGTTTTCAAAGTATAGCCCTTTCACCTCCTTGGTTAAATTTATTCATAGGTATTTTATTCTTGTTGGTGCTGCTGTAAATGGAATTGTTTTCATAATTTCTCATTCTGCTACTTTGTTATTAGTGTATAGAAATGCAACAGATTTTTGTATATTAATTTCGTATTCTGCAACTTTACTGAATTCATTTATTCAAATAGTTTTTTGGTGGAGTCTTTAGGATTTTCTATATATAGCATCATGTCATCTGCAAAGAGGGACCATTCTACTTCTTCCTTACCGCTATGGATCCTTTTAATTCTTTGTCTTGTGTGCTTGCAGTAACTAGGATTTCTAGTACTGTGCTGAATCAGAGTGGTGAGAGTGGACATCCTTGGTTTGTTCCTGATCTTAGAGGAAACACTTTCAGTTTTTCACCATTATGCAAGCTGTGGATTTTATGTGTGGCCTTTATTATGTTGAGGTATGTTCCCTCTAGCCCCACTTTGTTGAGGTTTTCATCATGAACAGATGTACTTTGTCTAATGCTTTTCCTGGATCTATTGAGAGAATCATATGGTTTTTATCCTTCCTCTTGTTAATGTGATGTGTCACCTTGAATGATTTGCAGATATTAAACCACCCTTGCATCCTCGGATTAATCCCATTTGATTGTGGTGAGTGACTTTTTTGCTGTATAGTTGAATTCTGTTTGCTAATATTTTGTTGAGGATTTTTGCATCTATGTTCATCAGAGATAATGGCCTGTAGTTCTCTCTCTTTTTTATTTCTTTTTTGTAGTGTCTTTGGTTTTGGTATCAGGGTAATACTGGCCTCATAGAATGAATTTAGAAGCTTTCCTTCCTCTTTTATTTTTGGAATAGTTTGAGAAGAATATGTATTAAATCCTCTTTAAATGTGTTGGAGAATTGACATGTGAAGCCATCTGGTTGTGGACTTTTTGTTTGTTGGGAGTTTTTTGATTGCCAACTCAATTTTATTACTAGTAATTGGTCAGTTCAGATTTTCCATTTCTTCTTGATTTATTTGTGGAAGAGAATAGGTTCCCAGGAATTTATCCATTTCTTCTAGGTTGTCCAATTTGTTGGCATGTAAATTTTCATAATCTCTTATAATTCTTTGCATTTCTGTGGTGTTGGTTGTTATTGCTACTTCATTTCTGATTTGATAGAGTCCTCTTTTTTGTTTTGTTTTTTTTCTTGTTTTGCTTTTTTTTCCTTAATGAGTCTGGCTAAAGGTTTATTAAGTTGGTTTATTGTTTCAAAGTATCAGCTCTTGGTTTCATTTATATTTTCTACTGTTTTTTTCAGTCTCTATTTCTGCTCTAGTCCTTATTTTTTTCCTTCTACTAGCTTTGGGCTTTGTTCTTTTTCTAATTCCTTTTATATATATGGTTAGATTGTTTATTTGAGATTTTTCTTGTTTCTTGAGGTGGGCCTATATTGCTGTAGACTTCCCACTTAGAACTGCTTTGGCTGTGTCCCAAATTTTGGATTGTTGTGTTTTCATTTTTATTGGTCTCTGTTTTTTTATTTCCTCTTTGATTTCTTCACTGGGGTCTTTCATCTCCCTGATTCAGTTTATTCCTAGATATTTTATTCTTTTTAGTGCAGTTGTAAATGGAATGTGTTCTTAATTTGTTTGTGCTGCTTCATTATACTATGTAGATATACAACCGATTTCTATATATTATGTATTCTGCAACTTTACAGAATTCATTTATTATTTCTAATATTTTGGTGGTGTCTTTAGGGAAAAACACAGGGCTTTGAATCAGACAGAACTGCATTTAAGTCCCATCTTTTCCATTTCCTAGTCACATGGGCATGTTGCTGACTTATGTAAAACATTAGGGAATGATTGGTAAGTACAATAAGTATATATTTTAATAACTGGCACATAAAGTCTTGACTAAATTATAGTTTTCTTTCTTATATGTGTGTTACCTTTTAGATGTGCTAATTTTTCAGACCACTTGAGCAGCAACCTTTCTATCAGGAAATCTCACCCTTCTTGTCATAAATATTTTGTCATTCAGTTATTCATTCACTCAACAAACACCTATTGACCAATCAGTATGTGTCAGGGATTGCGTTAGGGACACGGAGATGAAGAAACTACATAACTCCTGCCTCTAAGGGCTGACCTGGAATTTGACCTCTGTTTTCTTCCTGAGAAAAAGAGTAAATGTGGCAAAACGTTCCTAACTAGTAAATTAAGAAGAGGGTACATATTAATTGTACTGGCCTTTCAAAACCTTTCTCTGAATTTAACATGTTTTAAAATAGAGTTGGGAGAAAATGTATTTCTGTTACTTGGCAGTTGTAACTCTTGAAAACCATTACCACATTCCAGTTTTTCAGCATGAGGTTTATCAGACGATTGCTAGTCGCCTAGCCAAGAGCCTTAGGAGAGGAGCACTAATGGGACGTGCTGGGGATGAGAGAGGACAGTGAGAAACGCCTGGAAAAGTAGCAGGTGTGGTTACCTGGAGCCGCACGGCAGGGCTTGGGGCAACTGGGCACTCAGAGACTGAGGGGGGCCAAACAGGAAGTGGAGGTGGAAGCCAAGGGCCGGGCCCCAAGCTTCAGTCCTGCCCTGTCCGTTGTCCAGTCTCCAGCCGAGTCTGAGCAGCCCTCCCAGGGTGTGCGGGCGTTTGTCCCATTCTGTGCTCTCCACCACCAGCCACTGACGACTGAATTCAAGCTTGGAGGTTAAATACGTAAGCCCTGGAGCCGGCAGCCCTGTGTGACTCTCTGCCTTGCGGAATGAACTTTGACAAGCTAGCTAGTCCTGTCGACGACGAGGCTTGCTCTGTGCCTGATGGACTCGCAGGAGGTTGTGTGTGAGACCCTCCTTCCTGAGCCGACGTGTGTAAGGCGGCTGGCGCGGGGCCTGGGCGTGGTACCCACGCAGTACCTGTGCAAGGGCCTCCGTCGGCGGCGCTGCTCCGCAGCTACACATGCGCAGAAACCCCTGCTCCGGGCCTCTGCCTCACCCCGCCCGCACCTAGTGCGGGGCGTTTGGTCCGCCCTGCTGCCGAAGACCCAGCCTGAATCAGACCACCGCTCACGCCCTGCGAGGCCTCGCCTCCATCTCTTGGCTGTTCCCTGTAGCAGCCACCTGACTGCTCGTTCTGCTTCGGCTCTTGTCCCCTCACCCCCAGAATGTTCCCCACAGCACACATTCTCAAGCTTGATGGAGAATGTCACCTCCCGCCTAAGCCCTCCAATGGCTCCCATCAGCCTTGAGTGAAACCCCATCCCTAACCCTCACGGCCGGCGTGCTGCCGGCTCTGCAGCCTCACCCCCCACCCCCTTGCTCACTGCATTCGAGCATGCTGGCCTTCTTTCTGTCCCCCAGACACACCAGCACTCGCCCTCGCCTCAGTCTTTGTGCTTGCTCCCTCTGCCCGAGATGCTCCTCCCGCGAGTCTCCACACGCTGCCTGCCTGTCCTTCAGGTCTCCATTCAAACGTCATTTCCTCCATGAAGTCTTCCCTGACCATTCTCTCTAATGTCCCGTGCCATCTCCACCCCCACCAGTCACTAGTGCCCTGTTGTATTGTCTTTAAAGTGCTTGTCGTTATCTAAAATGATCTCCTTTATTTCACCCTGGTATGTCTCCCTTATAGAATGGAGCCTCCAGGGAGGTTCACTGTTTGTCCAGGATACAAGAACCTTGTGTCTTATTCACGGTCTTAGACCATAACAAAATACCGCACACCGAGGGGCTTAAGCACCAGACATTTATTTTCTCGAGTCCCAGAGGCTGGAAAGTCCTAGATCAAAGTTCTAGCACAGTTCAGTTTCTGGTGAGTGCTTTCTTCCTGGCTTGTAGACAGCCACCTTCTCTCTGCAACCTCTGAGTATTTTCTCTCATTTTCCCCTTGCATCCCTGTGGAGAGATGAGAGAGTGAGAGCTCTCTGGTGTCTCTTCTTATAAAGACACTACTCCTTTTGGATCAGGGCCCCATCCTTATGACCTCATTTAACCTCCATTACCCCCTTGGAGGCTGCAACTTCAAATATAGTCATGCTGGAGGTTGGGGCTTCAACATAGGAATTTCAGGGGGGGGTGGGGGGACACACATATTCAGGCTATAACCTTCACCACTGTGTCACCAGTACCAGAATCTGGAAGACAGCCTGGCATGTAACAGGCCCTCAGTAAGTATCTGCTAAATAAACTAACGAATCATGGCAGCTCATTGGCCTGTAAGTTCCTATGTAAGTTGCCCCCCATCTGGCACTCCGTCCTGCAGGTCAGGGCGTGTCACTGTACATCCCCCAGTCCACCATCAATGCCACGGTGGAGGAAGACATCCTGCTCTCGGTTGAGTACTTCTGCCACGGCGTCCCCACCATCGAGTGGAAGTATACGTCCAACTGGGGAGCGCAGAAGATCGTGGAGTGGCAGCCAGGGACTCAGGCCAACATCTCCCAAAGCCACAAGGACAGACTCTGCACCTTCGACAATGGCTCCATCCAGCTCTTCAGTGTGAGCGTGAGGGATTCCGGCTACTATGTCATCACGGTGACGGAGCGCCTGGGGAGAAGCCAGTTTGGCACCATCGTGCTGCACGTGTCGGGTAAGACGGGGGCCCGGGCACCCCGCCGAACTGCCAGCGTGTGGGGGTGTGCCTTCTTGATACTAAAAGAGACCTTGTCTGCCCCTTCCCCTACCCGCCCCATAGAGATCCTCTATGAAGACCTCCACTTTGTTGCTGTCTTCCTTGCTTTTCTCGCTGCGGTGGCCGCACTGTTAATCAGCCTCATGTGGGTGTGTAATAAGTGTGCATATAAATTCCAGAGGAAGAGAAGACACAAACTCAAAGGTAAAACTCTGGGCCCTGCGATCATCCATCACGCCTTCATGGCTGAGGTGGTGCCCGTTAGCCTGGTCTCCCCAAGAAACCACCCGTGGCCAATCCACACCTGACGGGCCTGTCTTTTGCTTTGCAGAGAGCACCACTGAGGAGATGGAACTGCAAGATGTTGAGTGTTAGCCAAGGCTGCACCCAGTTACATTCCTACCTCAAGAGGAAAATGTTATTTTTCCAACAAAAGGAGCAAACCTGGCCGATCCACCCTCAGAGCCTCCCGTTGCCCGGCCTGGGCCAGTCATTCCTGAAGGCACTGCGGATGTGAGCAAAATCGACTGGAGTTGAGGACTCTTGCTCCCCACACTCTGGGGCCGAGGCCAGAGCGTGTCCAGACTGAGCGTGCAGCCAGCCCTGGACAGGCTCTCCATGTCCTTTCCCTCTGCTGTGGGAGCTGCTGGGAGAAGTTCGACAGGCCGCCTGCCAAGCAGAGGTGGAGGCCGCGAGCCTGCTGTGGGGCCCTAATGAGGTGCTCGGAGCAGGGCCAGGCCCTGGGCCGGAAGCTTTAGGGAGGGGAGCTTCACTCGTGCCCGTGGGACCAGCACTGGAAACAGGAATAGGGAGATCACCTTTCTCTTCCTCTCTTATTCCAGCGTTAATCAGATTTTCCCTCCATGGCCCCAACTTAGGCCAGTGTGAGGAACCCACATGTTCATCGCCACTGGGGGCAGCAGCTGGGGTCCAGATGGCTCCCTGACAGGCTGGGTAATGGTACCTGTGTGAAAGCGAGCCTGCGTGGGGTATGACCATGCACGGTGGTATGACCAGGACGTTAGCTTGGGCTTCAGGTCTCTGCAGCCCCCTCCCCCTGTCACCAATGCTTTGTCTCAAGTCAGGCCCTCGTGCTCTCCCAAGTGGGCTTAGGAACGCTTGGCCCTCACCTACCTACCTCATAGGGTATCATGGGAAGCCCACGAATGCATAGAGCTCCCCAAGCAGTTGAAGAAAAGCATGAGGATTCTTCAAGGATCTGGAAAGCAGTAAGTCCTCTACGGAGCGCTACCAAGTGAGAAAACGCTGTGGGGTCTTGGGGCTTCAGGCGAAATGAGGGCCTGGATCACAACTGGCCTCGGCTCTCATTCTCTTGGCTTGTTAGTCACCATGTTTACCTGAAAGTGTCTCCATCGCATCTTCCATTTGGTAAGCTCTAAAGCAGGCATGAATTTATTTTCCATTCTCCTTTCTCTCTCCAACATTCTTAGCTACAGACTAAAGGCACCACCCCAGTTACGGTGGAGGCCGAGGTCAGGAGCTAAGTCCCCAGCCTCCACCTGCAAATTCACCCATGCAGACATGAAGGAGAGCTAGAACATTCCCTCCTCTTTTCCTTAAGTCCCCAGTGTCTACATCTGTTCTACTTGCCATGTGGCAAATGAGAAGTTGCCTGGAGAAGTTGCTAAGAGGCCTTTCTCTAAATAATCCAAGGTTACAAGGAGAGATCTGGAGCAGTCGGACAGGAGCTCTGTGACCTTCCAAAAGGACTCTAAAGGCACTACTTGATTCAAAAGGCAAGAGAGCAATTGGTCCACACAACTGATTGGTAGCTGGAGCGCCTGCCACAGAGAAGATTCTCAGCCTCGGGCCACTTCCTGTAGACGCACGTGTCCTTTCCCCAGGCAGCAGTCGGAGGAGCCAGGCCCCAGTGCCACGAGGAAGCAGGGTGGGAGTACCAGAACAAAGAGAGGGTCAAGGGTCATCTGATCAGTTCTTTCTTTCACACAGAAGGCCCACTGGCAGGAAACGGATTGGATCAGGATGGCTGCTGGAGTCCGTGTGTCCTCCTTTATACTCCCTACTTTCCAGAACTGAACTTCTCAGCTTGTCAGAAGTCAGGGGTGGTCATCTTCAGAATAAAAGGTGAAATGGAGGGGCGCCTGGCTGGCTCAGGAGGTAGAGCACACGACTCTTGATCTCGGGGTTGTAAGTTCGAGCCCCATGTTGGGTGTAGAGATTACTTAAAAATAAAATCTTGAAAAAGGAATGGCAAAGCATACCTAAGGAGAGGCCTCCATGGACAAAACCAAATGTAAAATAAACTGCCCCCCAAAACTCATGAAAAGTTAGCCCACCTGGCTTTCCATTTCTTTATTTTGCACTTTTAAAGCTCCCTCCATCCTGAACATTCTTGTGGAAAGTGTTCATTCCAGAGCCTGAAGTTGGTTTTTTTTTTTTTTTTGGTCTATTTTCCAAAAAAGAAAATATTATGTTCTAGAGGGTAGCCACTGGAAATGTTAAGCTATAAGTTATGTTTTAAGCTGTGGAAAAATATTAAAGAATGAAATAAAGCCTGGAAATAAAGGCCGGGTGCTTTGTGTGTGAGCCCACTCCTGCCAAGCACTCAGAGGCCCTGGGGGAGGTTTCCATCGGCTGTGGGCATAAGCATACTCCTCGGCCTCTGCCATGGGGCTGGCATGTTTTTTAAATGATCAGGGAATAATGACATTGATTCTAACTGTAAACATTCTTTAGCAGTCCTGAAAAACAATCCCTAATCAGCCCATCGTTCAGCCCTGCGTCTTCCCAGAACACTAATTTGAAGTTTTTACTTCCAGAATATTAATCGTAATTCAATAGAGTCCTTTCTGCTTCTGGAAAGGGCTGAAATAAAGATGTGGCCCGTGTTACCATCTCGTTCAACAGCAGGTAAGATGCAGGACAGAACGTTCATGCTCTGCCAACAGAACATCCTCTCAGATTGCGATCTAAGAAATTAAAAAGGTATATACTGTACTTTCTCATTTCCTGGTGTCTTGGGCATGGAACGAGGGCGGAATGCCCCAGGGGGCGGCCTTCACAGCTCGCTGGGCTCACTCGGGAGTGAGGCAGCGCGGGAGAACCGAGCGATCGGGTGTGTGCCCAGGGCAGGAGGCTGCTGTGAAACCCCAGGGCCTGGGGGCAGGGGAACGTCCTCTTTCTCATCGGTTTCCTATCCCAGCCCAGGTGGCCACTGGCCAGGAAGCAGGAGACACCTCTGGTTTAGGGAGCGGAGCCAGCCCTGTGGCTACTGTTGATGCATCTGTCCACGAACACAACTTCCCTTGGCCCTGGTGCCTTTCCAGCCCGATACGTGCTGTTCCATGCTCGACTTCCATGGCCCTTTAAAAATTGGGTGGGCGTTTTAGCTTGGTTTAATTGCAAAAGTGAGAAATCCTCCTTTATTATTTTTTAAAGATTTTATTTGAGAGAGCATGCATGTGCGAGTACAAGGGGGTATGGGGGTGCAGACTCCCCACTGAGCAGGGAGCCCCACCTGGGACTCAATCCCGGGACCCTGAGATCATGACCTGAGCCAAAGTCAGACACTTAACTGACAGAACCACCCAGCACCCTTTAGAAATCCTTCTTTAAAATTAAAATGATACTGGGGTGCCTGGGTGGCTCAGTTGGTTAAGCATCACTCTTGATTTCGGCTCAGGTCATGATCTCAGGGTTGTGTGATGGAGCCCCACCGCGGGCTCTGCGCTCAGTGCAGTCTGTGCAGTCTGCTTGTCCCTCCCTGTCCGCCTGCTTGCTCTTTCTCTATCTCAAATGAATAAATCATTTTAAAAAACATTAAAATCAAAATGATACTGGAGTCTATATATAAAGTCAAAAGTAAAGTTCTTCCTCCCTCAGTAGTATCCCTCTAGACCTAGGCATATGTGAACCTGTCCTTCTTGGTCTCTGCATACACAATAGTCACACATCACAGTGGTCCATCCATTTTCCTTTTAGGCAAATGGGATGCTGTTATACATGTTGTCCTACAATTTGCTTGTTTTCATTTCATGTTTCTTGGGCATTATTTCATGTCTCTACCTATTCCTAAACTCCATTCTTCTTGCCTGCACAGTGCGATCCCTAGAATGGATACGTTACGGTTGTTCACTGAAAACTTTTCTTTAAATGATATCTAAAAATACATCTTTCTTTTACAGCGATCATTCTTTTAGGGCAGACTTGTTCCTTCCTCTTAACTAAATGCATTCAGCTCTATTCCTAGGAATCCTTCCCTCTTTCAGGACTTCAGAGTCAATGTTTTATCTTATTGGTGGGGTTTATGGTAAAACTTATCAGAGACCGTTTGGGGGAGGGAGAAAGAGCATTGCTCATGTAAAATAAAGCTAAAGTTTTCGCTGTAGATTTGACCTTATAACGTGGACACATGGGTGGGTAGAATTCCTTGGATTCAACAGACCAGTGATTGTGCAGGTGGCTCTGGCCCTAAAAATGCTAAAAGTCTTTTTCCTTCAGGTCCCTTGGTTTGCAAGAATTTTTTACTAACCAAAATGAATGTATTAAATAATAACTTAATTTCCTGTTTTTATTAATCAACAATGCAAAAGTGCCAATTAGAATTCCTGGTCAGGGGCGCCTGACTGGCTCAGTCAGAGGAGCATTCAACTCTTGATCTCGGGGTTGTGAGTTCGAGCCTCATGTTGGGTGTAGAGGTTACTAAGAAAAATAATCCTTTAAAAAATTTTTTAAAAATACGATTCCTGGTCAAAATGAAATAATCAGGGGTATCACTTTAATTGGATGGTGTTCTGGCAAAGCCATCTGATAGCGAAGTTTTGTTGGGTAAGTGTAGGATTTCCTTTAGGCTTTTTCAAATAGCAAACACAGATCATAGTTCTCTGTTGCTGCCTTTTTTTTTGGGTCCAAGGGGCTCGGATTGGGAGTACTTGTAAAGCGAATCAAAAGAAGAGCCGTGAATAGATTTAGGTGAAAGAGATTGTGCCACTGGCTTCAGCAACTTGGTATACTCACTAAATTATCAGGAAGCTTTTCAGATTGTATGTTACTCTGTTTTTTTTTAAGGATTAATCTTTTTTTTTTCTAATCCGATAAATATAGCCAAGACTAAGAGAAGTGTACACTTTTAACTCAGCATTGGTTTCTGTTTTAATTGAAGTACAATTAGCATGCAATGTTATAGGAGTTTCAGGTGTACAATACTGATCCAACAGTTCTATACATTACTCAGTGCTCACCCCGGTAAGTGCAATCACCATCTGTCACCATATAATGTTATTACGGTATTGACTGTATTCCCTATGCTATACTTTTAATCTGTGACTTATTTTATAACTTGAAGTTTGTAGCTCTTAATCCCCTTTATCTATGTCGCCCATCCCCCACCCACCTCCCTCCCCTCTGGGAACTACTAGTTCTCTGTATTTAAGAGTTTGTTTGTTCCTTTGTGTTTAGATTCCACATCAGTGAAATCCTATGGTATTTCTCTTTCTCTGACTTATTTCACTTAGCATTATACCTTCTGGGTCCGTCTATGTTGTCCCAAATGCCAAGATCTCATTCTTTTTTATGGCTGAATAGTATTCCATATATATATCCATCCCACATCTTCATTATCCATTCATCTATTGATGGACACTTGGGTTGCTTTCATACCTTGGCTATTGTAAATAGTGCCATAATAAACACAGGGTACATCTTTTCACTTTCTTTGGGCAAATATCCAGCAGTGGAATTACTGGATCACATGGTATTTCTATTTTTAGTTTTTTGAGGAACCTCCATACTGTTTTCCAGAGTGGCTCCACCGGTTTGCATTCCCACCAACAGTGCACGAAGGCTCCCTTTCCTCCACAACCTCACCAACACTTGTTAGTTCTTGTCTTTTTGAGTCTAGCCATTCTGACAGGTGAGGTGATATCTCACTGTGGTTTTGATTTGCATTTCCCTGATGATCAGTGATGTTGAGCATCTTTTCATGTGTCTATTGTCTGTCCATCTGTTTTTCTTGTTTGGAAAAATGGCTATTTAGATCCTCTGCCCATTTTTCAGGTTTTTTCTTGATGTGGAATTTTATCAATTCTTTATATATTTTGGATATTAACCCCTTATTGGCTCTATCATTTGTAAATATCTTCAGTAGGCTGCCTTTTTGTTTTGTTGATGGTTTCCTTTGCTGTACAGCTTTTTATTTTGATGAAGCCCCAATAGTTTATTTTTGCTTTTGTTTCCATTGCCTGAGGAGACATACCCATAAATATGTTGCTAAGGCTGACATCCCAAGAGATTATGGCCTATGTTTTCTTTTAGGAGTTTTATGGTTTCATGTCTCACATTTACATCTTTAATCCATTTAAGTTAATTTTGCATATCCTGTGAGAAAGTGGTCCAGTTTTCCCAACACCATTTATTGAAGAGACCGTCTTTTCCCCATAAGTTCTTGTTGCCTTTGTCATAGATTAATTGACCATGCAAGTATGGGCTTATTTCTGGGCTCTCTACCCTGTTCCATGTCTGCTACTTTTCTATCTCAAACATCTTCTTCATCCATCATTTCAAGCCAAACATAGTCTGTTCTACAACAAATGTTTTACAATCAGTAAATAGGAAAACAAATACAGAATAATATGGAGGTTTTCCTGGTTCACAATAAAGGAGAGTCATAACATTGGGAGCAGAAAAACTCCTTGGCCATTTGAGCTCAACTTTTAGAGAAGTAAAAATGAGCGCCAGTATTTGGGGCTCCTTTACCATAATATAGTCCTTCTCCTCATTTGGACGTTTAGATTGGCCTCAATTTTTCACTTTTGCAGACCTCCTCTAATCCTTATATAGTAATCTTTGTGAATCTGTGCTTTGTGAACTATGCCTACAGGATGAATTTCTAGAAGTGGACTGGTAGATAGGAAACAGCAAACTTTAGAACAAAGACCAAGCTCTGGTCACTTAGAGAGTCTGAGTAGCACTCACGTCCCAGTGCTTGCCATTTCAGACACAGGGTTTCTCAGGGATGAACAGTCTGTCAGTTCCCATCCTAAAGTGAGATTCAAAGAGCCTTTGGCCCCAAGTACGTAAGGCCGCGAAGAACTGGAGTAGGAAGTGAAGGACAAAGGTATGGAAAGAGACTGACCACGGAGCACGGCTTTCAAAATGAGCTGGAGAAAACAACAATCTTCCTGGCCACAGATGCACTCACTGTCTTTACCATCCATGAATCTGAACGATGCAGGACGTTCTAAAATGCTTTCTCCTACTGATAAGTAAAAATAAAGCTGGCGTCTTAACTGCTTACCAAAGTCCAAAACGCTTGACTTTTAGAAAACAGGCATTTGATGTCTTATAGCCGCACAGCCCTTCAGAATTTCACGCCCATTACCAACCATCCTGAGGCCTTTGAACCATCACTGAGGTGAGCAGGGGCGTCCTTGCCCTTGTTGTACACCTAAGGGAACAGGCTCCAAGAGGGCAGGCTTGCCAAACGGATACAGCTGAACAGAGGCAGAACCAACGTCTGAGCACAGCTCCTGTCAGCCTGTGAACACAGAGGGAGGGACTAACTGGTTTTCTCTAACTGGTCTCTGAAGTTTCGCAGCGCCTCCTTCCGGCGCCAGGTCCTTCACGTTGCCACACTAAGCTGGAAAATGTAAATCAGTAAATCAACGCAAGGCCCAAGAGCTGCCATTTCCCGTCCCTCCCCCGCCTTTACCTCAGTTTCCATTGTGGGTGATGGCTAGTCCCTACCTGGTGATTTAAAATAACGGGGATAGGAAGGCATATGAAGATGGTGTCAGTCTTCAACTGTTCCACTCTCCTCAAATGAAGTTTAAGAGAAGAGGTGGTCCTATGTGTGTGTGCGCTCTCCGCTCCACTCAGCGTGGTCCTGTTGTACCCGCTCATGACGAGGGCCAACAAAGCAGTCAGAAATGTTTGATAGCCATCTTATGTCTATCATAATAAAAGGAGAGGGCTTTTATTTGGTATCTTTAAAATTTAATTTTTCTAATTATTATCTTTACTGAAGTATCAACCTACAGTGGACGGAAATTAAAATAACTAGTCCCCTGGCAGAAGTCCTTTGAGATTTGCTGTATTAGTATGTGAGCCTTCAAAATCACCTAAGGCTCCTCGTGGGAGTAGAGCTGTACAGATGAGCTTAGGATAATTAGCTATAAGGCAACTTCTGTGGGCCACCATGAAAAGATTTATACAGATTTATAATTTAGATTCAGACCAATTTTTTAAAAATTTCCATGGAAAGAAAGATGCAGTATCTTGATCCAGAGGACAAAAAAAGCAAACAAACACAAAGATGTTATGGTATTTGAGGGCTTACAAGCTCCATTTTTCTTTTAAAAGAAAAAGGGAGAAATACAGAAACCTTTTAAAGTTACTTCATAGTCATCTTATGAATGATTAAAAGGGTCTCTTTTAAAAAATTGAAAGCCGGGCGCCTGGGTGGCTCAGTCGTTAAGCGTCTGCCTTCGGCTCAGGTCATGATCTCAGGGTCCTGGGATCGAGCCCCGCATCGGGCTCCCTGCTCTGCGGGAAGCCTGCTTCTCCCTCTCCCATTCCCCCTGCTTGTGTTCCTGCTCTCGCTGTCTCCGTCTGTCAAATAAATAAATAAAATCTTAAAAAAAAAAAAAAATTGAAAGCCTTTCTCATCAGGAAAACACTAACTTATGCATTATTCATAGTGGTTCCAAAAGACCCATATCAACCTAAGTCTCTTATGGAGGGAGGTTCCTTGGGCACATTTTGGGATTGGGGACTAGTTCCAGGAAGTTGAAACATGTTATTTGTAAAGCGTAATCAATTCACTGATCCATCAGTATTTTCCCCTCAGGAAAGAACACCCATGGAGTAAAGACAAGCCCTTCACTGGAAAAGGAGTCCAGAGCTCTTGAGGGGAGGCAGGGGCAGGTGGGGCGAGGTGTAAGCACATCTGGTCCGAATGGACAGAGGTCATTCATGGGGAGGAAGAAACCAAAAGGGGACCCGAGGAAGCCCCAGAGATACATTCTGCCCTCAGGCCTTCAGCTGGCACCTTCTAAGAAGCTCTCAAACAGCTCTGACCTGTTTCGGTCAGACCCGGGCATACATAAGACAGTGAGATACCTGATTTGCTGAGACAAGTGCCCCCGTTGGCAGCTCTAGGAGGAGGGGCTCCCCCTGCAGGCGCGTCCTCTGTTCCACTGGCTTAGGGGGTGAGTGCACTCCTGTAGGAATGCTGACTCACGAGTGTTCAAACATTCTTATGCAATCTTTTTAACAAACAGTGGAATGAGACACGTTGATTAAAGGTTGTTAAGAGTTCAGAGAATATCTGGAATTTTTAACCATATGCTTTATTTGATGTCAACATCAAAGGAATATTTAAAAAAGTTGAATTCAAACCCATAAATTAGTAACATTTCAACTGCATAAAAAAAGTTGTTTTGCATCTCCCCATACTACATACCCTGTAACTGTACATAAGCATCTGCATTTCAAAGCACTTGGCACTTATAAAGTGAAAGGTTTCAAAATGCTAGGTAAACATCTGCTAATTTTTTTTTTTTTTAAACAATACTCCTTTGGAAAATTTCTCTTCCTTGTGCTTATAGTTCATCTTCTCAAGTCAGTTTCTGGAAACTTCTCTGGAAAAAAATAATCTAGAAACTGTTCTGGAAACAAAACTCACAGTAGGCAAGGGCTAAGTGCAGACATAAGCAGCTCCATTTTATAAACAAAGTTTCGACCTTCCATTTTATTCCACTGAACTTCTTTGAATGGTCCACGAAGATGATTCCATTTGCTATCTTGTAAAACATCACTTTTTGGAAGATCTTTACACTGGTTACGGGGAAACTGAACCATGATCTTGCTGCCACTTTCAGGGCCATTACGAACTGTGGAGCAAAACCAAAATATTAATACTCAATTTCCAAACTAGAAAACAAGGGTCCCACAACTTTCATTCTACCATGAATACAAAAACCTTGTCTACCAACTTGAAATCTCTTGTTTAAAAGTGCTTGTCATCAGGTCTCAACCGATACCAAAAGACTGAGATTATTCCCTGCATATTCTCAGACCACAATGCTTTAAAACTGAAACTCAATCACAAGAAAAAATTTGGCAGAAATTCAAACACTTGGAAGCTAAAGACCACTGCTCAAGAATGTTTGGGTCAACCAGGAAATCAAAGAAGAACTTAAAAAATTCATGGAAATCAATGAGAACGAAAACACATCGGTCCAAAACCTATGGGATACTGCAAAGGCGGTCCTAAGGGGAAATACATAGCCATCCAAGCCTCACTCAAAAAAATAGAAAAATCCCAAATTCACCAACTACCTCTACACCTTAAAGAACTAGAGAAAAAGCAACAAACGACGCCTAAGCCACGCATTAGAAGAGAAATAATTAAAATTAGAGCAGAAATCAATGAATTAGAAACCAGAAACACAGTAGATCAGATCAACAAAACTAGAAGTTGGTTCTTTGAAAGAATTAATAAGATCGATAAACCACTGGCCAGACTTATCCAAAAGAAAAGAGAAAGGACCCAAATTAATAAAATTATGAATGAAAGGGGAGAGATCACGACTAACACCAAGGAAATAGAAACAATTATTAGAAATTATTAACAACTATATGCCAATAAACTGAGCAATCTGGATGAAATGGAGGCCTTCCTGGAAACCTATAAGCTGCCAAGACTGAAAAAGGAAGAAACTGACAACCGGAATAGGCCAATAACCAGTAATGAGATTGAAGCAGTGATCAAAAACCTCCCAAAAAACAAGAGTCCAGGGCCTGATGGATTCCCTAGGGAATTCTACCAAACATTCAAAGAAGAAATAATACCTATCCTCCTGAAGCTGTTTCAAACAGAAGGAAAGTTTCCAGACTCATTCTATGAGGCCAGCATTACCTTAATCCCCAAACCAGGCAAAGACCCCATCAAAAAGGAGAATTTCAGACCGATATCCCTGATGAATATGGATTCCAAAATCCTCAACAAAATCCTAGCTAACAGGATCCAACAATACATTAAAAGGATCATTCACCACGACCAAGTGGGATTTATCCCCAGGATGCAAAGGTGGTTCAACATTCGCCAATCAATCAATGTGATAGAACACATTAATAAGAAGGGAGAAGAACCATATGGTCCTCTCAATTGATGCAGAAAAAGCATTTGACAAAATACAACATCCTTTCCTGATTAAAACTCTTCAGAGTACAGGGATAGAGGGAACATCCCTCAAGTTCATAAAATCCATCTATGAAAAACCCACAGCGAGTATATCCTCAATGGGGAAAAGCTGAGAGCCTTTCCCTTAAGATCAGGAACACGTCAAGGGTGCCCACTCTCACCACTGTTGTTCAACATAGTACTAGAAGTCCTAGCAACAGCAATCAGACAACAAAAAGAAATAAAAGGTATTCAAATTGGCAAAGAAGAAGTCAAACTCTCTCTTTTCGCAGACAACATGATACTTTATGTGGAAAACCCAAAAGACTCCACCCCCAAATTACTAGAACTCATAGAGCAATTCAGTAATGTGGCAGGATACAAAATCAATGCACAGAAATCAGTTGCTTTCTTTAACAACGCAACTGTAGAAAGAGAAATCAGAGAAACGATTCCATTTACAATAGCACCAAAAACCGTAAGATACCTCGAAATAAACCTAACCAAAGAGGTAAATGATCTATAATCTAGGAACTACAGAACACTCATGAAAGAAATTGAAGAAGACACAAAAAGATGGAAAAATATTCCATGCTCACGGATCGGAAGAATAAACATTGTTAAAATGTCTATGCTGCCCAGAGCCATCTATACCTTCAATGCCATCCCGATCAAAATTCCAATGACATTTTTCAAAGTGCTAAACAATCCTAAAATTTGTATGGAATCAGAAAAGACCCCAAATCGCCAAGGAAATGTTGAAAAAGAAAAACAAAGCTGGGGGCATCACGTTGCCCGATTTCAAGCTATATTACAAAGCTGTGTGATCACCAAGACAGCATGGTACTGGCACAAAAACAGACGTATAGATCAACTGAACAGAATAGAGAGTCCAGATATGGACTCTCAACTCTATGGTGAAATAATCTTTGACAAAGCAGGAAAGAATGTCCAATGGCAAAAAGACAGTCTCTTCAATAAATGGTGCTGGGAAAATTGGACAGCCACATGCAGAAGAATGAAACTCGACCATTCTCTAACACCATTCACAAAGATAAACTCAAAGTGGATGAAAGACCTCAATGTGAGACAGGAGTCCATCAAAATCCTAGAGGAGAACATAGGCAGTAAGCTCTCTGACATCAGCCACAGCAACTTCTTTCAAGATACATCTCCAAAGGCTAGTGAAACAAAAGCAAAAATGAACTTTTGGGACTTCATCAAGATAAAAAGCTTCTGCACAGCAAAGGAAACAGTCAACAAAACAAAGAGGCAACCCATGGAATGAGAGAAGATATTTGCAAATGACACTACAGATAAAGAGCTGGTATCCAAGATCTATAAAGAACTTCTCAAACTCAACACCCAAAAAACAAATAAGCCAAAAAGTGGGCAGAAGATATGAAAAGACACTTCTCTTAAGAAGACATACAAATGGCTAACAGACACATGAAAAAATGTTTATCATCATTAGCCATCAGGGAAATTCAAATCAAAACCACACTGAGATACCACCTTACACCAGTTAGAATGGCAAAAATGGACAGGGAAAGAAACAAATGTTGGAGAAGTTGTGGAGAAAGGGGAACCCTCTTACACTGTTGGTGGGAATGCAAGTTGGTACAGCCACTTTGGAAAACAGTGTGGAGGTGCCTCAAAAATTTAAAAATAGAGCTACCCTATGACCCAGCAATTGCACTATTGGGTATTTACCCCAAAGACACAGATGTAGTGAAAAGAAGGGCCATATGCACCCCAATGTTCATAGCAGCAATGTCCGCAATAGCCAAACTGTGGAAAGAGCCGAGATGCTCTTCAACAGATGAATGGATAAAGATGTGGTCCATATATACAATGGAATATTACTCAGCCATCAGAAAAGATGAATACCCAACTTTTACATCAAATGGATGGGACTGGAGGAGATTATGCTAAGTGAAATAAGTCAAGCAGAGAAAGTCAATTATATGGTTTCACTTGTTGGTGGAACATAAGGAACAGCATGGAGGACATTAGGAGAAGGAAGGGAAAAATGGGGGGGGTGGAATTGGAGGGAGAGATGAACCATGAGAGACTATGGACTCTGGGAAACAAACAGGATTTTAGAGGGGAGAGGGGGATTGGTTAGCCTGGTGATGGGTATTAAGGAGGGCACGTTCTGCATGGAGCACTGGGTGTTATATGATAACAATGGATCGTGGATCACCACATCAAAAACCAATGATGTATGGTGACTAACATAATAAAATTTAAAAAAATAACAAAAAAAGTAAAAGTGCTTGTCACTTTTAATATGCCAACCGCCCTCCCCCCCAAAACCCAAAAAGCTTGCTTATTTACATGGTATAAATATTCATGAATTACTGTTTGTACCATAAAAATGCGGCAAGATCAATTCTGGCTTAGGAAAGTCAAATGTCCTATCTGTTTTCAGAAAACCAATTTATTTTTTTCTAAATAACATTTGATACATCAACACCTAATATATAATGAAACGCAAACATTTGGAATCAGGACTGGGAGAGATGAAGACAAGATTATTCTGAATTAAGAACTTCAGGTTTTAATGAGGCTTCATCACTCAGCAAAGAAGAAATGGGCATTTTAAAACTCTTACCAGTAAAGACCTAGCAATGACCAAGCCTGCAGATTCACAAGCTATGATTCTGTGGGAAAAATTTTCTAATTATGCTTTCAAATATTTAGAGCAGGTATTAGAAAAGACCACACTAAAGCCTTAAGTTTTCATTTTCAACTAAGTATCATTTTCAACTAGATAATACGTGTGTTTATTAAAGTGCCCTAGTCAGAATGGGTGCTTAAAAATCACCTCTACTCTGCTCCATCCCTTTACACCTTTGGCATCGGATGTGACTCTGGCCTGTTTGAGCAGTACATTTTCCAAAAGCATTTATCCATCAAAGGTTCTGAACTGCAGGGTAACAATGATGAAAGAAGTTTTCAGAGCTCTTAGGCAAATGTGTCACCAAACAAAACATTTTTTATGATCACTAGAAAGAGAATTAATAATCTGTTGCTCTGAATAAGAGCCGTGATCAGATAAGTGTTCAGTGTAACTCCTATATGAACTCACTGCAGAGAGAAATTACTCTGAAGTACGTCTAGCTAGTACAGGTAAACATTAAGGCCAAACTCCCGAAGATCTCTTCCCATTCGGGGCAGTGGCCAGTACCTGATATAGCATAGTCGCCGCTTGGGGAGGCCACGGTGATGGCGGATGCATTGCCAATGCTCTCTATGGGCCCAAGTCCCACATGATTACTGAAGCTGAGCACCTGCCAGCCCATGACTTTGGCGAGCTGCTGAACTGCATGCACCTGATGCTGTGACATCTGTAAATGAAAAAGGCAACTTTACACATAATCACCATGGAGATTTACTTTGCAGTAAACCTGACATCATGATTGTAAACTTTCCTTGGGGTGCTCACTGCCTCGCATGGGAATCCTCCTCTGTGACTACTGGCGGGAGGACCCCACCTTCCACTGCAGAGGCTAAAATAGCCTGAGACTCATCTTCCCTGTCCACTGGGCTGGAGCACAGGAACAGGACCTAAACTTGGCCAAGTGGAGACTCCCACCTGGATCACCAAATGTGGAGCAACATCCAAAGTAGCAGGGGTGGATATCTTCCAAATCTACTCGCCATCCTACTCAGCCCAGGGAGGATCACCCATATGGTTCCATCATCTGGCTCTGGGTGGGGTTCAGATAACGGGAGCCACCCACGTAATGGGAGCCAGAAGGATGGCGAGGAGGAAAGTAAGGTCGGGGCATTTATTCGCCCAGTACCCTCCCCTGTGAGGTTGTATCCTGTGACAGAAGGCAAGTGGTTTTCTCCAAGTGGCCTGTTCCACAGGACTCTCTCCTTCAGGGTACCCATAAGCCCTCCCCTTATCTCTCTGGCCTAGGACTGGTGACCACTAAGCTCCCCAGGCCTGGTTACCTGGTTATTACTAGCACTAGGTTACCACGCTCTCCCTGGTGTTCTCCAACACCCACACTTTTGTAAATCCTTAGTAAAATGACTGAGCGTGCCACCTACTTCCTGTTAAGATCCGGACTGATATACTGGGGAGTGCATTCTGCCACTAGTGAGGAAAGCAGGAGCATCAGGGTCTGCAAGCCTTCCCATAGATTCCCACCAGCCTTCCAATATATTTCTATGTATGCTTAAGGTAACCAAAGTCATTTTAGATGTAAACCAAGAGCTGCCATACCTCACAAATGCATTTTATTTACTTGGCACCAAAGAAGCAAGTCAGTATAAAAGATTATTGCTTCTAGGATGGAGAACATCAGTATTTTTTTAAAAAAATTTTATGTGAAAGATAAATATGTATTTTGTGAAAGGCATATTAGCATTTCTAAACCTATTCTTTCTCCCACAACTCCATTTTTCATTGGATCATAACTCCATGAAGAACACAGGAAAAATACTGTTCTTAATTTTACAGAACAGGAAAGAGAGGTCCAGAAATTTGTCCAGTGTCACAAAGTGGAACTGGAACGTTTAGAACCCAGCACTTTCCATGCTGTCCCATAATACTGAAGAACTCTTTCTTAGGGCTTAAGTAGAATATTCCACTATTACGGTTTTCTATCGGATCTCCCCTTCCCTGGTTTTCTGGGGTTAATATTTCTTTACTTTTATGTGGTCCCAAAGGGGTTATAAACCTTGACAAACATGAGAAATAAAAAGTTTGTAATCCCAGAGCTGGTCCTTCATTTTTTTTTTTAAGATTTTATTTATTTATTTGAGAGAGAGAGAATGAGAGAGAGAGAGAGAGAGAGAGCATGAGGGGAGGAGGGTCAGAGGGAGAAGAAGACTCCTTGCTGAGCAAGGAGCCTGATGTGGGACTCGATGGATCATGACCTGAGCCGAAGGCAGTCGCTTAACCAACTGAGCCACCCAGGCGCCCCTGGTCCTTCATCTTAAACACAAACTAACTGGAAATAAATCTAGGACAGTTTATCAACATTTTCAGTTAACCCATAAGTTGTAAAATGTGCACTAGAAATTAAATAAATGGCAGAAAAAACTGGCTTTTTATAACTTAATATACTGGAACTATATTCTTACTCACTTTGTTCTTTAAGCAGTTACTAGAGGAAGAGGCTCAGGACTTGACATCTGCAACCCTTACCTGGGACAGAAGGAAATCCTGGAGCTCCTGCTCCTGATGAGACAGTGTAATCACTCTTCCATCTCTGTGTACAACTCGGATCTGCTCAACTCCGATATTCAACTGCAGCTGGATGGACCTTTATAGACACACATACTAAAAATCAGAAATGTTCAAAATTACCTTATACAGTGCCGCCAACATTAAACCTTAACATCAAAGAAACAGAAAATACCAATTTGGATAACCTGCGCTAACACCCAGAGGGAAGAGGGGTTTTCTCGGGTTCAACCTAACCATCAGACTCCCACCCGACTCCTCCAGGCCATACTGAGCACCAGTCTGCTCAGAAGGCTGCACGCGAGGAAACACAGCTTTCCAGCCAACCACCGGAATCCACTGCTCCTCTTCTCGGGCAGTCCTTCTGTGGGGAGTCTGCTTCTCCCTCTGCCTCTGCTCCCCCCTCCCCTGGCTCATGCTCTCTCAGTCTCGCTCTCAACTGGAAAGGAAAGGGAAAGGAAAGGAAATGCTTGTTCCTGGGAAGTTCTAAGAGAATTACTTTCAACTTTAAGTAGCGTAAGTTGACCCCAGCTATAAAGGATGAGGAAAGGGGGGGGTATTCTACCACTTCCTTTCCCTCCTGATGCTATCAAGGTTATGTTTATCACTAACTCTTCTTCACTGAAGTTTACAACCCCTGGGTCCTGTAACCATAACCTCACATTTGTTTGGTCTTAGTTCTAAATGTAAATAACTTAATGCTGATATATTTTTTTTCCCACTCCTTTGTGCTCACTCTTTCTCTTAACATTTTATTATGGACATTTTTAAACACAAACACAAGTATATAGTACTATAGATTCTGTATATATAGTAATATATATAAGAATATTATCATGAAAGTCAATGGCACCATCACCCAGCTGTAACAGTTAAAATACATGCCAAACTTGTTTTATCTTACTCAACAGCTACTCTCCCACCACACCCCAAGTCACCCCAATTATTTTGTTTCTTTAGGTATGGGGCAGAAAACCATGATCCACCTTCACCTCACCATCTTTCCCTGGAAGCTGCAAGACTCATTTCCATTGTATATTCTTTTATCTTCTATATTCAATCTTTTAAATCATGCTCATTGACTATTTTTTGCTTTTAAAAAAGTGAATTAAAGCCTTGATATTAAAAAAGAGCAATTTAAGGATATTATACTCCCCTACACCTGAGAGTGGTGATTTTGCTCCCAGTGTGTTTTGCTCACTGGAGAGACCACTGTGGCTAGTTAGGTCTGCCTGAAATAGGCAACTAAAGTTTGAAAAATAACAGGCACTCATGGACCTTGATAAATGTTTGCTAGGGGCTCACTCACACTGACCTGGGGAAGGGCACTCAACTATATCCTGCCAGTTGTCAAATTTCAACGAGGCTCAAATGGAGGCCAAAAATGCCCTTCATGGCTACTTGCTAATTTTATTAACTTCGTTTATTCCCTCCAGTTTTATTGAGATATAACTGACATAGATCATCGGTTAGTTTAAGGTGTACAGCATAATGACTTGGTAAGTGTATATATTGTGAAATGATCATCACAGTATGTTCAGTTAATACCCATCACCTCACATGCTACCCATTTTTCGTCCTGTGGTAAGAACTTTTAAGATCTACTCTCTTAGCTACTTTCAAATATACAACACAGTATTATTAACTGTAGTCACCATGCTGTACATTGCATCCCAGAACTTGTATGTTATAACTGGAAGTTTGTACCTTTTGAACACCTTTACCCATTTTGCCCCTCCTACCTATCCCCTCCCCCACCACCTCTGGCAACCACCAATTTGTTCTCTGTATATTAGCTTGTGCTTTGTGGATGTAAATCAGGAAGAATGCTTCTCTGTGAACAGTGGGGTCAAAATTCATTTCACCCCCTTGATGGACAGAGCTCTCAGCCCCATTTTAAGGGCATAATCATGAACTGGATTCGACTAAGTTTAGCCGCAAGCCATGAGAGAGCTACAAAACTTAGGCTGTTTCAGGTACAATATGGAGAGTATAGGCTCTAATATAAATGGCCCAGACTCACCACCACAGCCTCCAGGCAGCAACTGAAGCAGATCAGTCTGAGGTATGGTAGCCTCTCCCTCAATGAGGAGGTTCATTTTTTTTTTTTTAACCACAACTCAAACATGTCACATTCACCTAACGGAGACTATTTCAGACCTTCTTACCTCTCATCCTCACACTCTACAGTTGATGTCATTTACCAGAATGTTATGCCACTGTAGCAAATAAAATCCAAAAATCTCTATGTAGTCACTCAACAAACATCAACACATAAAAAGCAACTTAACATTTTAAATGAATAACTTATTTTTGATACTTACTTGCATATCTGTTCATAACCTTGTGATGTGATTAAAACCTTCACACTAGATTCATAAACATCATTAATATTTGACCAGTGAGCCTGTATCTGAGGGTCCTCAATGCGACTTGCTAAGCTGTCAATGGTCGCAGCAGTTCTTTTAAAGAAAAGAAGTCGACATTTTTTAAAAAGTCATCATATAGAAGAGTAAGGTTATAAATCACTTATCAACGTTATGGCTATGTGAAAATGAGAGGACTACTTTTCGGAAGGACCACATTTGAAAAGCAGACTTTTCTTAAAAAGGGTCAGATGAGGTGACAAGAGCCTCCTCAGGCCACCCGGCGTGTGGGTGCCTGGCGCCCCACTATGACACACGCTCACGCACAGGCTTACTGCCTCTGAACTCCCATTTGTTTTCTCAGGAAAGCTTGTCAGAACACAAGGAAGAAGGGTACTTTCCGGGTACAAACCTCAGCACTGAAAAGAATATAAATCACTCACAGATGGCAGTCCTTGGTCCCCAGTAACACGGGACACGCCCACAGCTGAGACCCATTACTGTCACGGATGACAACCATTTTCCTGAGAAGCCAAAGAGACTTTCTGCACAACAAAAACTTTACACGCCAAGAAAGATAAATATGATATGTACACATGAGAGATAGGATTCAAGTCCTCATTATGCACCAAAGACTGGAATAAGTGCTTTCATGAGTGCTATTGTTTCATCTCATTAACAACCCTGTCAAATACATACCATTATTACCCCGACTTTTCAGTCTAGCAATGCTTAGTAATTTGCCTAAGGCTACCCACCCGTGAGCTGGGGCACAAAACCGGTAGCCTACCAGAGCCAAAAACCTGGGAGTGTAACCCTAGAGCCAGGAATCCTTCCTTTTTATACACACTAATCAACAGCCACTACCCAGAAAAAGCATAAATCATGAAAGTTAACCAAACTATTGGAGGTCCTCAGTTTCCAATTCTCTGATTCTAGCACTTGATTGGGAAGAGAAGGAAAAGGCCAGAAGAAATGCAAACAGCCACTGAGGACAAGGAGCATTTACATAAACGGGCTTGGGATTTGCGCTTTTACTGCGTCTGCTCTGGTACTGGTTTCTTTCAACCCCTTAACTTTTCCTTTTCCGTGACTTGCTTCCTTGACAGTGCTTCAGAAATTCCTACAGCGGACAGATATGTATAGGAGAGCGCTCATCTTAGTATTAGGTGTCAACAAACTGGAAATAAAAACTATCTGGCAATTGAGAATTGATAAAAGAAATCAGGGAATATTCACATAATGGGATATTACACACCTATTAAAGTATCTCTGAAAAACATCTAATGAAAGATGAAAAAAATTTACAATATTAAGTGAAGGCAGGACATAAAATTTTATGAATCCAGATTTTTTTTTTTTTTAAAGATACACCCTGGCGCACATACATCAAAACACATGAGCATGTTAATAGTTGGTCTTGCTGTGTACGCTATTTATACAGATGAGGCTGATACACTGGAACATTATTTTCATAACTGGGGGAAACGGGAACATTTTACAAGCTTTGCTGCTTCCAAAACTGTAACTAATACTCTGAAATGTATAATGGTTCTAAAAATAGCTACTTCCATGCCCCTGACTTTTGGTTAAAGGTTTCTATAATTGAAATGCACAAGTGAAAGTAACAACAGTCACCTACCATATTTGATTGTTTATAAGGAACTTCTGCATACATTATTTAATTTGATCCTAAGACCAGACTCCTGTATCCCTAATTGACAGAGAAATAGGTGGAGGGCCAAAGACATGGAAACCGAAGTTAATTAGCAGGTGACTGAGCCCTGGCTTAGACACATTTTTTACCCCAAATGCATCATGCTCTCTTCACTAACATGTCTTCCTAATTCATTTTACTAAAAGCTGCAGACGTAAGTTTCCACTCAAAGACTACAAACTAATGTGCCATTAAGACCATGACTTGCGTTAGCAGGAAAAAATGAAAATCAAAAATAAACTATCACCCAGAGCAGAGTGAGCCCACACTCGAAAATTCTGAAAGAAGTACAAACAGCCCTCTTCACCAAGGACCAAAAATAAAATACAAGAGCACCTCTAGCACTTGAAAAAGATACACTGAGGTCCAATCATGCTAAGTTCTTTTGTAAATAATGTGTACAGAGCGAGCTGAGCATGAGCTGAGCATGAGCTTCGGAGCTACACAGACCTGGGCGTACTGCCTGATTGTGCTACTCTTCAGCTGTCTAACTTTGAGCGAGCTACACTTCTCTAGGCTTCAACCTTCCCATCAGTGAAAACGGGCTCACACCACCTACGCCAGAGAAGAAGAGCTAGATAAGTCAACATATGGGAAAGTGCCTTCTAAAGTCTTAAAAAGTGGATCAGCCAAAAAATACGGAAAGCTTCAAGAGAAGATTAAAATCAGTTAAGGAACAAGTTTCTGGTGGATGGGTCACTGAAGGTGAGGAGTTCTAGGAGTTCTAGAAGGTGAGGAGATAGGTCACTGAAGGAGGTGTGTCTAGGAGTTCTAGACACATTCCTAGTGAGGTGTCTTTCAAAACTGTAGCCAGTGTTAGAAACCATCTGGAAGGTGACATGGGCCCTGGAGCTAAGTCTTTCCCAAACCTGACAGGACCATCCCCAGCTGTAAACGCTCACCCTGCAGCCATCCTCCTCTTCCTGGGAAAGAAGGTTAGCACACACCAAAACTAATGTGTATGAGGTCACTAATAAAGGGTTTTCTTTTCCAAGAAAACCAGTTACTTTGTTCACCCTTACCTGCTCCTCAGGAAAATATGCTTTGCTTGTTTAATTATTTTTTCCAGAAGCCCCTCACTGGATTGTAGTGAACTGATTTCATTCTTATCGAAAGCTTGAGGACCTGAAAGTCTCATTCTCTTGTGACCAAAAGGTGCACTTGCTGGATGAGGCATCATGATGGAACTCAAAGTCTGTTTATGAAACTGTAACAAAAACAGCCATTTTTTATTAATTTTTTTTATTGAAGTATAATTGACTTATATTGGTTTAAGGCACACAACATCATGATTTGATGTTTGTATATATGGTAAAATGATTCATTCCAAGTCTAACTAACATCTGTCACCATAAAGTTACAAATTAAAAAATTATTTTAAAAAACAACTAATACTTACATATTAAAAACAGGGGAGGCTGGAATACATACTTCTATTAGGTTTCTTAGGGGATTCTTTTCAAATTAGCCTAAACTGTGAACCAGCACTCTGGAAACACAGTTCTAGACAACCTGTAAGCAGAATATGTCCTGAAATAACTTGATTATCCTGTTTACAGGCTCTGGCAAGACATCTTCCCCATCACACAATCAGAATCACTCTTCCCTCTGCACCCTGCATGCTTTTCTTACGTGCCTGTATATAACTTCCAGTATATTTCTATCACTATAAGCTATGCTTGGGAACAGAGACTGATAATCCTGATGATCTGTGTATTCCCCCAGCACAGAGCAAAGATCTTTCATATCACAGACCCTGAATGTCACAGAGAGGAGCTTTTACACATTCACTGCACTGGATATGCTTACTACAATGCAAGAAGAAACATTTCACTCATTACCTCTCTAATTAGTAGATGCAAATTATGCTCTAAGACATAAAGATGGTCCTCCGGACTTTGCTTCTCAGTAGCAGATTTTTGGGATTTCTTATCATTTGAGGAATGGCATAAAGAAATCAATAACTGCAAGCCTATTTATAAAAAGAAGTAGAACAGATGCAAATCACCTAAGACATGGACAAGCACAATTGTCTTCCTAAAGTATAATCAGAGCCCATTCTCAAAAGAGCCATTCTAAACCTGAAGATCAGGCTTCATGATTAACATTTTCAGACCAAAATGACTATTCATGAGTATAACAAACTATTACTTATTGTAACAATTCAAATTGACCTTAAGATGTGGTTAAAGACAGGTGAACAGAAGCTGTATATTAACTAATTAGTTTCTTCTTGCCTTTTAAAGAAAGCAAAACAAAACACAACAGCATTTTTGAGAAAAACAAAAAAACACAGAGCTGGTATCTGGTCTTACTGATGAGAAGACAGATACTCTTCCTTGCTGCCATGAAAACCAGGATGGAATTTTTCACTTCTAAAAACCCATTCCTTTGACAAGACCCAAGAAGATGCATCTCAGAATTTATATAAAAAAACAAGAGCACAGCTAACTACAGACTGATCTCCAAGGCAGGTCTGACTGCTCTAGAGTAATATAATTAAAATCCCAATTTCCACAAATTTAGGAGTATTATGGGTATTCAATAACCGCTGACTAACATCTCATTTAGACAGTAAGATAGGGTCCCTGAAAAATCTTCCACAAATGGTGTTAGCACAGACACCTCAAAGCTACTGCTGCCAAGTAACAGCACTGCTAGTACAAATGTTTAATATATATATTAATATATATTAATATATCATATAAATCCAGCAGTTACACTACTTAGGACACAGGATGGAATTAGCAACGTGGTTTGCCCTGCATGCTTTATGAGCTACCATTATGGATAGCAGGCCACGTCTTTGCTCTTACTGTTCCAACACAGCCAAATATGTAGTTAACCCCTCTGTTCTGTTCCCCAAACCACAAAGTCCTGTTTATAAACTCGAAAGGGTTGGCTGCTCTTACTTGGAAAGGGCTGAGAGATAATCTGGTTTTTCACCACAATGTGAGGGATCTGTGACTTAATTTGAACAGCTTCCCGAGACAGCTGTGCAAAAATTTCTTTACACAAGAGAACGTTTTGTGCTGCTTCTAATTTCGTCTGCCAATGTGGGGAACCTGAAAGACAGGGGACATATGTATATATCAATTATCTAACTATATTATGTATGAATTAGCTTAAATGGTGATCTGGATACATATAACAGAAGTTCAGAAAACATTATAATTAGAGCATATCCTTTCCAAAATACAAAAATTTTCCTTTCTTTTACACAGAGAAAACTGGTGAAGAAGTTCAATCTTAAAAAAAAAGACTGCACAGCTATTCACTAATGGTTAATGAACAGATTATAAATAATAAATTTCCAATTGTTCTTACTCCAAAGTACCTATTTTCGTCTCTACATTTATCATCAGTTTATTTGGGAATGTAAGCTCAGACAGAACCAGAAGTTAGAGGGCAGAACATAACTACACCTGGTTTGGATTTGGGCAAAGGTCGTTTGAAGAGGTTGACTGTGCCCAGATCACCTATGTCTGGAGCCTGTTTCTGAATTGAAACCTATGGGACAAAAAAACATGAAAAGGTGTTAGCAAATTAGCTTTTGGGCTAAGTAATAAGAAATTACTTAAAGTACTTGACAAATACCTTGATATAGGCAGACCCCTCTAAATCGCTAGGAATTTGAACATCAAGGGGGCAGTAATCTTCAGGTATCTTCTTATCCAGATCAATATCTGTATTCTTTATTACTTCAAATGTACCATGATGGGGAAAGAGAGATCCTAATGGGGTATTAAAAATAGGAAAATAAGAACAGTTAACACATTAATTTAACATACATTAAGTATATAGTATTTCACTGAATCATAAATTAAACCCCCATCCAAAATGTGCTTTGGGGGGAACGCGGTAAGGGTAGTAAGCAAAGGGAAGAAAGGAAGCAGGAAAAAAAGTTATTTACCTTAAAAAAAAAAAAAAAGACTCCTTGGTCTAATGGTATCATTATACTATGAACTCCATGGGCCATCAAACTGTTTTATTCCAATGGAATTTGGCTGATAAATTTGATGAAATGGATGTACTTCTAGAAAGTACTTCCTCCGATTTAAGCCTGAGAGATGAAACACTTCTGGAGATAAGTTTCTATAATAAGGCTGCAACTGAAGTGTTCTGACTCCAGCCAGAAGAACAAAAGGATACCACCTTTTTTTCAACCAGTTCCTAAATTTTTATGTGATAACCTTTTGTGTAGTTCAGAAATCTGAGTAAGTTGTTCTGGGCTGCTGAATTATGTGAGGAGTGGGTGGTTATATGTACCTGCTGTTTTGTAACACAGGAAAATGTTCAAGATCTTGCAATTAAAAACAGAACGTAGGGGCACCTGGGTGGCTCAGCTGATTAAGTGTCTGCCTTCAGTTCAGGTCATGATCTCAGGGTCCTGGAATCAAGCCATACTCAGAGGGAAGGCTGCTTCTCCCTCTTCCCACCCCCCGTCTCTGCTCATGCTCTCTGTCTCTCTCTCTCAAATAAATAAATAAAATCTTTAAAAAAAAAAAAACAGTTAAAAATAAAACTACCCTATGATCCAGTAATTGCATTACTAGGTATTTACCTAAAGGATACAAAAATACAGATCTGAAGGGGTGCATTCACCCCTATGTTTATGGCAGCATTATGAACAACAGCCAAACTATGGAAAGAGCCCAAATGTCCTTCAACTGATGAATGGATAAAGAAGGGGTGTGTGGGGCACCTGGGTGGCTCAGTTGGTTAAGCGACTGCCTTCGGCTCAGGTCATGATCCTGGAGTTCCGGGATCGAGTCCCATATCAGGCTCCCTGCTCAGCAGGGAGTCTGCTTCTCCCTCTGACCCCCCTCCCTCTCATGCTGTCTCTCATTCTCTCTCTTGCAAATAAATAAAATCTTAAAAAAAAAAAAAAAAAAGGTGTGTGTGTGTGTGTGTGTGTGTGTGTAACAGAATATTATTCAGCTATCAAAAAGAATGAAATCTTGCCATTTGTAACGACGTGGATGGAACTAGAGTGCATTATGCTAAGCAAAATAAGCTGGTCAGAGAAAGACAAATACCACAGGATTTCACTCATGGGAAATTTAAGGAACAAAATAGATGAACATGTAGGACAGGGGGAAAAGAGAGAGAGAAATAAACCATAAGAGACTCTTAATGATAGAGGGCTGATGAGGGAGGTGGGTGAGGGATGGGCTAGGTAAGTGATGGGTATTGAGGGCACTTGTTTTTTTGTTTGTTTTAAAAAGCATCTTTAATGAGGTATAATTGTTGTACCAAGAGGCATGCATATTTAACATGTGCAATTTGATGAGTTTGGAAATATGCAAACATTCATATCACCACCAGCACAATCAAGGTAACAGACATATCCAACACCTCCAAAGTTTCCTTGTGTCCTTTTTTGAGTTAATTTTTGTTTTTGTTTTGTGGTAAGAACATTTAACCTAAGATCTACCCTTTTATCAAAATTTGTTAAGCACTGTGCTGTATAGCAGATCTCTAGAACTTGTTCATCTTGCTTAACTGAAACTCTACAGCCACTAAACATCTCCCCATTTCCCCTTGTCCACAGTTGAGGGCACTGTTATGATGAGCGAGCACTGGATGTTATATGTAAGTGATGAATCACTGAATCCTACTCCTGAAGCCAATATTGCACTGTATATTAACTAACTAGGATTAAATAAAAATTTGGAAAAAAAAAATCAGTATAAAAATAAGTATGTAAATATGGGGCGCCTGGGTGGCTCAGTCAGTTAAGTGTCTGCCTTCAACTCACATCATGATCTCAGGGTCCTGGGATCGAGTCCTACGCCTGGCTCCCTGCTCAGTGGGGAGTCTGCTTCTCCCTCTCTCTCTCTGACCCTCCTCCCTGCTCATGCTCTCTCTCGCTCTCTATCTCAAATAAATAAAATTAAATAAATAAACTTTCTGCTAAATGTACCTAAAAGTACCTATGTAAATAATTTAGATTCAATTATGTAAATATATTTATATAAGGCAACAATAAAAGTAATTTTAGCTTATCAGGTTTATGGGTACAGAAATTAAAGAGAAGCAATATATTACAGACTATGTAACATTACAGTCAATCCTGTATAGTTTTTTGACAAACGACAGTCTAAAAGCAGTTTTTAACAGCGATCTATACCTGCACTTCTGTAGCTCAGATCTCCAAGAATCTTATCCCCAACTTTTCTGAGTTTCCAGTGTTGCCGTAATCTCAAAAGCTCAGAGTTGAAGTCTCTCTGCAGCTTATTTTCTTGGTTTTCAGTAACTGACTTGGTCAGTCTTTCTGCCCCCTTCAACAGGATCTGTGCTGCTCCAGCGAGCGACTTCTTTTTTGATATCAACTGCAGTGTCTGTGGATTCTATCAAAAACAGTAGTGTAGTTCTGTATTTTTAAATGATTTCAACACTCTCTTAATAATAAAATACCTACTCAAGAGAAAATTGAGAAATTAAGGAAAAGCAGGTAACACTGTTTTTTGAAAAGTAACCTTAACCTATTTCTCTGGTCAACTCCAATAAACTTATGTTAAACCACAAACACCACACTGGACTACAAATCAGAACCTACCCAACTCTGCCCAGCTTAGATGAGGTTCCCCTCTCACACTGTGCGCATGCCCACCCCCACCCATGTGTACACCCTTTGTGGCGCTCATTATACTTCTGATGAAAGTCTGTCATTCCTGCTTGAAGGTCATCCACATGATGGTTAAACCTACTATGTCCACAGACCCTAGAACAATGGCTGGCACATAATACTTGATTTCTGGAATAAATAAATGACCCCAATGAGTCCAGCTGTAAAATTATCTTATATTATGGCAAGCTACTAATGTGCCTTTGGAAAAAAGACTGAAGCACACAGCATTAAAATTAATGCACTTCACCACAGGCTGATTTTTGGAAAACTGATGAGAAATCATAATCTATGTATTATATAAACATAGATAAATATCCATAATCCCCACCAATCTGTGTACTCTAGTCACCAGATACACTTCTAAAAAGACAAATTTAATACAAGAAAGTCTTCTGACTGCATGAGTCAAAATCACCAAGTCTCAGAAAATGTCCCAATAATCTTCTGACCGTATCAGGGGACCTAATTCTAAGTTTTTGGAGAGCTCAGGAAATTCCTGGAGACTCCTGGGTGGGCAGAGCACAGGAAGGTGGCAAAGGCTGTAGGCTAGGAATAAGGTGCTAGAGTTCTCGTCTTGGCGGTCTAACTACTGGCTTTACTGCATCTGAACACATCACACAACTCTCTGGGCCTCAGTTTTCTCTCCGTAAAATGAAGGGAACCGGACTGAATGGTCTCTAAGAAGTCTTCCAGCACAGTGTTTCTAGATTCTGAAACTATCACCACATGAGTAATTATATTCAATTCACTTCACTTACAAAAGGGTAAAAACAACTGTTACTTCCTCTCCTTGCCACTAACTTGGTCATGGACCTGATGCTCGTTTTCCTCAAGAACCTCCTAAATGGCCTCCCTGGTCTCAGGCTTTTCATTCACCAATTCATCCTTCTGTTGTCTCTCTTTCATCTTCTAATGTTCAAAAACTGAACATGCTCTTCATCAAACTGCAACAATTTTACCTAGCTTTCAGTAGATTCCATAATTTGGCCCAATTTTTCTAACCAGGCCCTAAAAAGAGGTTGAAGGGGAAAACGGGAGACTTCGAGAAAATCACTTGTTGAAGGACCCAGGGCTGGTGAGGGCAGAGGCAGGATTTGAACCCAGGTCGGTCTGACTCCAAAGCCATATTTACCATCATGTTTTTGTGTAACACACTACAGATCAATGATCCAGGCTGTAAGAATTTGTTAAGATCTGGGAAACTTTAGGGGCACCTGGGTGGCTCAGTCGGTTGGGCAGCTGACTCTTAGTTTTGCCTCAGGTCGTGATCTCAGGGTAATGAGATCAAGCCCCATGACAGGCTCCATGCTCAGCATGGAGTCTGCTTGTCCCTCTCCCTTTGCTCTTCCCCGAGCTCCTGCTCTCAATCTCTCTAAAATAGATAAATAAATCTTAAAAAAAAAAAAAAAAAAGATCTGGGATACTTTAAAGTATTACATTACTAATGAAACTTAACTCTTCTGAGGGTCACAGGGCCATTAATAAAATAATAAATAAAGGAGATGCTGTTTTATGCCTTTGCTTTGAACCGGTTAGTCTTTAAATCTTTGTCTGGACTTAATTTTGCATGAAAGGAAAAGGAGACAGTAGGCACACAGCCTGAGAAGTGATCCTGGGACTTAATAAAATGGTACCATTACTCAACTGAAGCCCACACATACCTGTTTTGGAGGAAGTGCATCCTGAGAGACCGGATCAAGAGTCATAAATTTTTTATCCCTAACAATACTGAGGACATCATAGAGAACACACATCTCTGTCAGGGCACTTCTCAAATTGTTCCTCACTGAGTCCCAAGGCCAAAGGGAAGGCTGAAATTTTACCAACCCTAAAAAAAAAAAGAAAAAAGAAATTCACAGGTATTAGTTATACTGACTAGAAGACAAATGTTTAGATGTTACAAGTACTAAAAGAAGAAACAATGACTTTTTATTTCAAATCATTTCCTGTTTTATCCCATTCCATCCACCGTTTCTTGAATCTCTGTAAATATTTAAGTTAGCATTCCTACAATGGCAAAACAAATATGGTATCTAATTTCCACAGCTTAAATCTAGCATTCCAACATTATAGGTAGGCATTTCAGTATTTTTTTAAATTTATGCAAAACACCTTTTTCTTCCAGCTTTTAAAACTTGAATAATTGGAATTTCCAAAATAAAGTACAAAAATAAAAATGTCCTATAACAGCAGCATTCAGATATTAAACAATGTTAACATGCCTTCCAACCTCTTAAATCATTTCGTTAATTTTCACCAATACATGCTCACTGTAGAGAGTTCAAATAGAGTCACAGAGTAAAAAAGTAAAGGTTTTCCTTTATTCCCCACCCCCAATTTTCTCCTCTTAATATATGTTTTTCAATGCATTTACATACATTTACTTCTGTTCTTCTATTACTTGCTTTTTTCTCCAATTATTATATCCTAGAGATACTTCCATGCCAGCACATATAGATCTATTTCATTCTTTAACACTGTGTGACATTCTGGAGCATGTACATACAGTAGGTTTAACCATTCCTACTTAATGGACAGGTACATTGGTTTCACTAACGCTAGTACTGGTAAACATGTTGAACACACATCTGTGTACATGTATAACTTTTTCTGTAGGTTAAATTCCTAGCTGTCATTTAGTGGGTCAAAAGAAATGCACATTTAATACTTTTGACACATATTGAACAGCTCAACTGTCTTCCAAAAAGGTTTTACCAATTCACATTCCCAACACGAACATTAAGTCTTTTAAGTTGCTGCCAACGTTATGCACGAGAAGAGTGTTTTAATTTGCCTCTTCCTACTAGTAAGATCTGAAGTCTTTTTCAGTGAGCTGTTTATACCTTCAGGCTATTTTTCCAGTGAGTCGTCTTTTTTCCCCCCAGTTTGCAGGGAATCTTTGAACATCAGGGATTGCAACCACTGTGTCCTATATGCTGCCAATACTTTTCCCAGTCTCTCATTATTTCTTACTTTATTCGTGGCATCTTTTTCCATTATTATTTTAAAATTTTATGTAATTAATCTCTCTCTCTGGCTTTATAATTTCTGTGTTTCCTATCTTGCTTAAGGTCTCTTCTGCTCCCAGAGTTCTATATTTATAACTTCCTTCCAATCTTTATTTTATTCTCTTCATTGGCATTTCGATCCTTGTGGAAGTAATCCGAAGTGTGAAGTACGAGATAGTATTTATTTTTTATTCCCAAATGGACCCCCAACTGTCCTAACACCACTGGCTCAAAAATCTGTCTTTAAATTTATACAGGGTCTGTTGCACATACCCAAATCAAGAATTGTATTTTTTATCCCTGACAATACTGAGAATCCAAAACCCACCCATACTTTTTCTATTCTTTCCTAACTAGTCTCCCTCCTTTCAGTTTTGTTTTCCCTGTAACCCACTTGCTACATAGGATCCTGAGTAATCTTTTTAACATACAATCACCTGTCTACTTAAAATCCTCCCAAAAGCTATCAGTTGTTCTTCTAATAAAACCCAAATGCTTATCTTGGCCTACTGGCTCGGCATGATTTGGCCCCCGCCCACCTCTTAGACCTTGCCTCATAGTCCGGTCAATACAGACCTCCCTCTTTTCAGCAGGTGTTATTAGCATCATCCCCATTGCACAGGGAAGCAAAGTAACTCGGACAGTAAGTGGCACAGCAGCGATATGAACCGCAGGCCTCTTAACCAAATGTGCCACATTACAGACTTCATCAGTGACAGTGTCTCAAGTGCTCCAACTCAAGAAACCGTGCAGAAGGATAAGGAGCATTAAGAGGCAGGCAGCGCCCTAAACTGTCCAGCTGTGAAAAGACCCCAGTGAGCACGATCACTCTTCCGCACGGGTGTTTTCAAAGTTCGCCCACGCACCGCATCTCGCCCAGCGCGGGAAAGCCGGAGTGGCAATACCACGGCGGGTACGGGGGCCCTCAGACCGGCCGTCGGACTCGAGCGGCACACACGGGCCTTACCTTCCTCATCGTCCTGGTCCGCGCTGGACCCGGCGCCTGCCCAGTCCTGCGCGTCGCCCTCGGCCCCGGCCGCCTCCTCCTCCTCGGAGCCCGAACCCTGGCTGAAGTCGATCCGCTGGGCCAGGCGCGCCAGGTTCTGCGACATGGACAGCGGCTGCAGGTACGTCTCAGTGCCATCCAGGCCCACCTCCTGGACCTGCTTCTCGCAGGCGGACTCGATGCTGATCCGCACAGCGCGCACTCCAGACATGCTGGCGCCGTCGGGGGGCGTCGGAAGGATCCCCCGCGCAAGCCAAAACCCGAGGTGGGAAGCAGAGGCGCCTCCGAGGAGAGCCCGCAAGCCGGGAACCGCGGTGGCTCCGCTCACCTCGGAAAACCAAACCCTGCTGTGGGGCGGGACACAAAGCCGAGGGCCAAGCGACTTTCCCAGAATGCACTGCAGTTCCCTGCCCCGGCTCGGAGTCTCCCGGAACCCAACTGGCAGGCGCCGGCGCTCCGGCCTTCCGGGGGAGCGCTTCCGGTTTTCCTAGCGCTGCGTTGGGAAAAACTTCCTGGTCTGTAGGAGGCGTGGCCAGCAGCGAGAGGGAGGAAGAGGGGGAGGGACCCCGGTGCCGAGGGCGTGGATTGGCTGGTCCGTGGTGTCCGTCTGCATTTTAAAGTGTTAACTTGCTTGTGGTGGTGGAGTATGGAAAGCTCAAGACGGCGAAGAGAAGTAGGGAAAAGGAAGTGAATGGGTCCCTGGGTCTTAGCAATGAGAGGCCCTCTGACAATGCTGAGATATGAGGGTGTACACCTAAAGAAACATGTCTGCAGAGTTATAAGGACGTAATTTGAGGAAAAACATAAATCGTGCTTATCATTACTGCATAATTAGCATATGTTTTCCTGTTAGTTGTAACCTCTTGGACAGCGACTATCTCCAGGAAGCATAATAGAAACTGGCACGTAATATGAGCTTAATTTTCATTTCATGCCTCAGTAACTTAGAATAAGTGAATACTTTAAAAGATTAAGAAGCAATAGTCTAACTTCAGTCTGAGTCCCCAAGAGTATATCATTAGTATTAATTCCAGAGGATAGATTATTTTATATTACAAAACTCTAAGGAATTATGTATATATCATTTTTTTAAAGATTTATTTATTTGAGAGGGGGAGAGAGAGAGAGAGCATGAGCTGGGTGGAGCAGCAGAGGGAGATGGAGAAGCAGATTCCCTGCTGAGTAGGGAGCCTGATGCGGGGCTGAATTACAGGACCTTGAAATCATGACCTGAGCCAAAGGCAAACCCTTAACCGGCTGAGCCACCCAGGCACTCATTTATCATTGATGAGGGATAGAAGCAGAAAAATGTTTACCATCAGCCCAAAAGGTTGACCTATAGCCTGCATGGCTTTGATAAGGATCAAACAGGTGCTGGCTCCTACATTCTTTTTTTCTTAGTCCATTCTTTTTTTTTTAATTTAATTTTATTATGTTATGTTAATCACCATACATTACATCATTAGTTTTTGAGGTAGTGTTCCATGATTCATTGGTTGCGTATAACACCCAGAGCTCCATTCAATACGTGCCCTCTTTAATACCCATCACCAGGCTAACCCATTCCCCCACCCCCTCCTACATTTTTTTTTTTAAGATTTTATTTATTTATTTGACAGAAAGAGACACAGCAAGAGAGGGAACACAAGCAGGGGGAGTGGGAGAGGGAGAAGCAGGCTTCCCGCCATGTGGGAGCCCGATGTGGGGCTCGATCCCAGAACCCTGGGATCATGACCTGAGCTGAAGGCAGACACCCAACGACTGAGCCACCCAGGCGCCCCTACCTACATTCTTAAAGAGTCTCATTGACTGCCTTTACATCTCACCCATAGTTAATATGGAGCTGATTGCTAAGCACCAGAGAAATCTTGCAAACATAGTTTTACAAGTAGAAATTTGAAGAAGACATTTATGATCTAATACTCTCACATGTCCCCTTCCCCTTGAGCACTAAGTTTAGAACCACCAGCTTCACACAGAAGTGCAGCTCCTGCCCACAGGTCCTGTCCCCGTGCTATAAAAAAAGCACCTTTTTGCAGAAAAAATGTCTCGAGTTTCTTTTTTTCTTTTTCTTTCTTCCTTCCTTTCTTTCTTTCTTTCTTTGAGAGAGACAGAGAGTGTGGGGGGGAGGGGCAGAGAAAGAGAGAGAGAGAGGGAGAGAATCTTAAGTAGACTCCATGCTTAGTAAGGAGCCCGAGATAGGGCTCTCATGACCCTGAGTTCATGACCTGAGCCAAAATCAAGAATCAGATGCTTAACTGAGTCACCCAGGTGCCCCTCAAGACTTCTTTTCTGATCATTTGTAGCCCCACATCAGTCATGAGTCTTTTCAAGTTTTATACTGACCAAGACAGTATTTAAGTTTTTGAATTACTTTCCTAAGGTATTTAGGAAAATAGGATTGTGCTGGTGTCACCCTCTACCAAAACAATGTGTGTTGGGAATGTGAATTTTCAAGAGAGACCTATTTTTTGGTAAGCTCAACAGGGATTCTTTTGCACAATCATGTTTGAGAACCACTGTATTCTTTATGTATAAGTTTGTAAAGGTTTTACAACCTTTAAAATTTGATTAGTATTTATCGTTGGCTCTATCTGAGCCCATCACTGTGCTAAGTGTTTTAATCGTATTTCTTATTTCATCTTTTTAAGGTTCTCATCCTTCTGCATTTTGGCCCTGGCATCTGCTATCTCATCTGGGTTAGGGCACACACCTGAGAATCAGAATCTAGGCTGCGCTCAGCTGGTGGGTTCTACTTCACGATCTAGGGCTACAGGTCATTCAGATAACTCTGTACCATGTGTCTCTCATTGTTCTTGGACTAGCAAGCTGTTCAGGGTATGTTCTTACGGCGATGGCAGAGGTACAAGAGGGAAGCTTTGCCTGCATTACATGTCTGACATCCACATGGCCCGTGACCAAGCCTAAAAGTCAAGGATGGGAGAGAGGACACTCTTTTCAGTTAGAGGCACTGCAGAGTTGCAGGGAAAGGGGTGTGGATAAAGGGAGGAACAAGGCCAACAATCTGTCACATATGGAAAATAATCCAGTTACATTCCCCCATCTCACACCATAAATAAAAATTCCAATTGAATTAAAGATCTAAGTATAAAAAACAGAGTGAAGTCTTCTGCAGACTCAGATATATGAGACTAAGTCCCATTTAAAGGGAAGTGTTCTATGAAAATTATGTCAGATTTTGAGGGTTCATGGAGCTCAAGTCTTCCTAAGGGAAGAAATGAACCCCCCCACCATCTTTCAAGGCTGAGGAGACAGAGATCTGCTCGGATCTCAATTTAAACTCCAAGGAACACATGGAATAACACGCTGTAAGTAGAGGTGGCCTGAGTCTTATTTAAAATACGACCCTAACCCAACCCAGCTCAATCTCTGATTACACTGAGGAAATCAGTCTCTCACTTTATCTACCTTACAAAAGAAAGGTAGAAACCCTCATCAGTGGAAGATACCTAGAACACACAATATCCAGCATATAATGGTAGTAGTAGTTGTAGGTATGTAAAAAGGCAGGCAAGAGTGACTGATAATCTAAACCTAAAACAACAGGGACGTATCCATGGATGATCAAAACAATGGAGATGGTAGGCAAGAACTTTAAAATAACTGATCAATAATGTCAGATGAAAATGGATGAAAGGGTTTCAACAGAAACTGCAAATGATTTTCTATTCTATTGGGTTTGGTTGTCCATCACTGTACCAAAACCATACTCTTACTTTAATAAGTTTATAAATTTTGGTATCTATATATCAAATACCCTGACCTTGCTGTCTTGATAAATCTTTGTTTAATCTTGGCCCTTTGCTATCCCATATTTTAGAATCAACTGGTTCTATGAAAAGCCCTACTGGAATTAGACTGGCATGGAATTGATAAGAAATGCTTCTGATGCTTCTGTGATATTGTATTTTCCTAGATATATTTATTTTGCATGTTTTTAGGTTTTCAACAGTTTTATAATTTTCTCCATGATGACTATATATAATCTTTGTTAAAGTACTTTTGATAACATTGTAATTGATATCTTTTTCAAATTTATATTTTTAACTATTTCTTAGTGGTATGAAGAAATGCAACTTATTATTATACATTGATTTTATATTTTAGAATCTTCTTCTTCTTTTTTTTTTTTTTAGAATCTTCTTGAACTCAGTCTAATAATTCCACTATAAACTCTCTTGGGTTTTTTAAGAATCAATCATGTTTTCTGCCAAAATTTCTCCCTTTTCAGTTGTTATTCTTTCTTGCTTGCTTGCTTTTCCTGGCTAGAACCTCAATCATTGATGATATTAGGCATACTTGTCACATTTTGTTTTTTAAAATATTTTATTTAAGTAATCTGTACACCCAACAAGGGGCTCGAATTTACAACCCCAAGATCAAGAGTCACAAGCTCTATCAACTAAGCCAGCCAGGTACCCCATCATATTTCTAATTTTAAAGTGAATATGGCATTAACATATAACTTTGTAAATACATACATAGCACTTACAAAACTGCTTCTTAGAGCATGCACTAGGTGTTAGCTGCATAGAATCAGGGGATCCTACTTTGTTCACAACAATCTCCTTACTGTTTCTTTTTTTTTCTTTCTTTAAGATTTTATTTATTTATTTGAGAGAGAGACAGTGAGAGAGAGCACATGAAGGGTGAAGGACAGAGGGAGAAGCAGGCTCCCTGGGACTCGATCCTAGGACTCCAGGATCATGACCTGAGCCAAAGGCAGACACTTAACCAACTGAGCCACCCAGGCACCCTACTCTTTCTTAAACATACAAAGTCCCCTCCCTGCCTCTGGACTTTTAAATCTGCCAGGAAGGATGTTTCTCCAAATAATTTCATGATTCACTTTTTCATTTCTTTCAGGTCTCTGCTAAAATGTCTCTTTATCAGAGTCTTTTCCTGATCTCCCTATATAAAATGTGTAATAAAGAGTCTGATTCCATTTTTTATGTTGACTGCTGACAGCTTTTAAGCATTATTCCTCCCTCTTCCCATTCTGCTCCATATTTGAGCAAGCTGATAAGCCTGGCTGCTCCTTCTTTGATACTTGTGGGAAATTTAAACTGCATATGGAATCATCACCCTGGCCCTAACCCTTCACCACCATAAAAACCTCAAGCCAGTCTCCTTTCCCTGTTCTCTCAAGCCAGTTTTGGATCTGCTTGGGAGCTGTCCAGCTTTCCCTAGAAAGCCTCATTATGCAAGCAGTAAATCCTTTCAAACCCTGTTGGGGTGTGTGTGACTTTTTCCTTCTCGACATCCAAACCGAATTTTGGGTGATGAGTTCATCCTGTCTCACGTGAGATGGACACAACAAAATAGCATCCTCCTTTACAGTCCATCCTATGCTTTATTTTTCTTCATAGGACTTAATACCACCTGTCATATTATATATTTGTTTATTGTGAGTTTTCCCCCAATATATAAATGACTGAATGATAGAGCCCAGCATCTGGTGAAGCATCTGGCATAATCTTCCACACACTCATTTATTCAACAAATATTTACTGAATGCCTGCTTTGGCCAGGCACTGTTAAAGGCATTAGTGCTACACTGGTAAATAAAGCCCTTACCCTCATGGAGCCTACATTCCAGTGGGCAGAGTAGGTGTCCAATACGCTTTTGTTAAACCAATAAACAGTAATATTTTTTTCTGTCTGGAGGTAAGATATTAAAAAGAAACATTATATTGTGAACATAAAATTTTTATACTTTTTTTTTTTTGCTTCAAACTGGTGCTTATTTAAAAATAACATTTAGGCGTTTAAACTCACAGGACATGTTATAGGTAACATCCAAAGAAGATAATCAAAAAATATTTTTTGAAGATTTAGTATGTGTTTGGTATTAAAGAGCTCCTAAATTTACACATGGTTAGCATTAGCAAGATTAAGATTAGACAGCTGATTTCTGACTAATGATTATTATAGAAGAATATCCAGGAAAATTTCAATAATTACAATCAGTAAAATAGTATAATTTTTTATTTTACAAAGGACAGTGGTCATGTTTAGCAATAGCTTCACTTGTAAATTAAAGTATACTCACTTCAGTGCTGTATTTTGATACTGTTTCTTTTCCCTTTCCTTCTGGCAAATAACCCATAAGGTACAAACTGCTTCCAACTGGCAAGCTAAACAAAGGCAGCGGCATCATGGTCTACTACCTAGTTGCCAGTGTTTGTGAAAGGCAAACTGCAAACTTCTGAGTACGGTTCAACCCCACCAAAAGGGGTAAAGTTGCTTCCTCTGACCACCTTATTCCATGAAAAAAAGTATACTCGGATTTCTGAAACGGATTTTTTAAATTTAGTACTAAGATTCAACAACTATCAACATTTGTAACACTTATTTTTCTAATACCCAGAAACATCCACTTAGGAGTTGTGAGACTAATTTGAAAAATTTAATAATGTTATACAAATGTAAGTTATTGCCAGTAGACGGTAGGAATAAATCACATGATTCTGTTGTTACTAAAGAATAAAAAAATAATGAAGAACATTTTCATTACGTATATTTGTTTCCAAAAATCTCTAAGATAGTTGCATGAAATAATAGAGTTTAAGTGTCAACATACCTTTCAGTTAAAGGCCCCCAAATGGGATTTAAGTAGTGACATCATTTCCATTGGATTTTATAGTAGTATCAATTAATGAGTTAATTAATCAGCTTTAGTTAATTATTTCTGTTTCACTTGATCTAATCTCGCCCAAATGAGTGGGTCTCTTTTGGTTGGTCGATGCGATACAGAAACTCCGCAGGCAAGAAGTATCCAAGATATTCCACCGTGTCTGGGGTAGTGTCATAATGGTAGTGTCCACCTTCTCCATGATGACTAAAGCAATGAGTGTGCTCCAGTCTCGAATCAAACCCCTAGGACAACAGACAGGCCATCTGTCAGTATTCAAATTAGTTTGGATAGGGTTTGTTCGAGGGGGAGGGAGACCTTTCTATTAATGTTACAATAGTTTTTACTTTTTTAAGTAAGTAACACATTCACTTAATTCAAAATTCAAAGGGTGAAAAACGATATATTCATTAAAATGTGTCTTTCCATCTCCTGCTTTTACTACTTACTCCCTTTCCTTGCAGGCAACCAGTGTAAGCAGTTTCTTATATATCCTTCCAGGAACATATACTTTTGTAATTTTTACTCAAATGGTAGCACCCTGTACATACTGTGCTGAATACTACTTTTCTTCGTTTAACAATATGCTTGAGATCTTAGTATATCAGATTATAAAAGAGCTTCCTCTTTCTTTTACACCTACATGGCATTCTACTGTACTTACATACCACTTTCCAACTGACATCTAGATTATTTCCAATTCTATTACAGTAATGCTTTCATGACTAACCTTTTAACTAATAATTTCACATATTTTGAATATATTTAAGGATAAATTACTAGACATGTATGTAATCATTAGATCAAAAAAATATGACTAGTCAGTATTCTGGTAGATACTTTCTTTGAATTGGTCTACATTATATCTTTTTCTAGTGTATAATATTAGACTATAATAATAGTATAATGAGCAACAAATAAGATAGGATACCTGAATCTTGGTCTTGATTCTACTATTTAATAACATGACTTTGGGTGTTATTTAAAATACCTGTGCCTTAAAAAAATAATAAAAAATAAAATAAAATAAAATAAAATAAAATAAAATAAAATAAAATAATAAAATAAAATAAAATAAAATAAAATAAAATAATAAAATAAAATAAAATAAAATAAAATAAAATAAAATAAAATAAAATAATAAAATAAAATAAAATAAAATAAAAAATACCTGTGCCTTCATTTGCTCAAAAGTAAAACCTGCCCAGCCTAACTCATAGAGCTGGTTAGCCACCTGCTGCCTTACCTTTCATGATAATTCTGGAGACTATCCTAGTTCTTAAATAATAACACAAAAGTGTTATCCTAAAAACTAAGCATTATCACTGTATGACACTGCAATATAGAAGACAGACATAAACTTACTGGGTCTCTGGAGACAAAAACTGGCAGACAAACCAAAGGAGCTTTCATCTCATAAAAGCGCAACCATTTATTCACCTCTTCATCAGAGTTCAGTGGGCAGGAAGAAAATTCTGTGGGCTACAATAAAAGATCATTCTAAATATATAGAATATTATTGAGAATTAAACTTTTAAATTATATATAACTTCATGAAGTTAAAAATTTAAGCCTTCTTATACATTTAATTATTTTTAGAATCAAAACAAATTACATACCCTAGTTTTCAAAAGGATCACCAATCAAGTGTATAACCTAAAATGTATGAATGAATGAATGAAGGAATGAATCTATTACTATCTTTTTATTTTTCATAGCCTCTCAGTTTTCCTGGAAATATATCCTCATCCTAATTTTAAATCTCATTACTGCTACCAGTAGATGGGTGGGGGAAGGGGGAAGCAAGGCATTAGAAATTGGTAGAAGCATCAAAAAGAATAAAATACTAAGGAATAAACTTAATCAAGGAGGCAAAAAACTTGTACTACAAAGCACTGCTGAAAGAAATTTAAAGAGACTCCAATAGGGGCACCTGGGTAGCTCAGTCTTTTGGGTGACCAACTGGATTTCGGCTCAGGTCATGATCTAAGGGTCTGGAGATCAAGCCCTTAGTCAAGCCCCATCTGCAGCCCCCCATCGATCCCTTGAGCCCCCCGCCCCCGTGGAGCCCCACTATGAGGGCAGCAAGGAGCACCACAAGGAGCCCTGAGGGCACAGCAGGGAGTCTGCTTCTCTCCCTCTCCCTCCCCCCCCCCACTCGTATACGCGCACACATGTGAGCTCTCTAAAATCTTTAAAAAAATAGGATAAAAAGATTCCAATAAATGAAAAAATATCCTGTGTTAATGAATTGAACTTAATATTGTCAAGATGTTAATACTACCAAAAGTGATCTAAAGATTCAATGCCATCCTTATCAAAATCCCAAAGAAGTTTTTTGCAGAAATAGAGAAGAATCCATCGTAAAATTCATATGGAATCACAAGGGACCCTGAAGAGCCAAACCAATCTTGAGGGGAAAAAAGAAAGTTGGAAGTCTAATACTTCCTGATATCAAAGTTATTACAAGTAATCAAAACAGTGACAATGGCATAAAGATCAGTGGAATAGAATAGAGATCCCAGAAATAAACCCTTGCATACACAGCAAATAATTTTCAATAAGGGTATCAAGACCATTCAATGGAAAAAGGATAGTCTTCAAAAAATGGTGCTGGGAAAACTGGATATTGATGTGCAAAAGAATGAAACTGGACCCTTAATTTATATATACAAAAATTAACTCAAAATGGATCAAAGACCTAATGGTAAGAGCTAAAATATAACACTTAGAAGAAAACATAAGGGAAAAGTTTCATGACATTGGATTTCACCATAATTTCTCAAATTTGATATCAAAAGCACAGGCAACAAAAGGAATAATAAACAAGTGGGACCACATCAAATTAAAAATTTTTGCACTGTAAACAATCAACAAAATTAAAAGACCATTTATGGAATGGGAAAAAATATTGGCAAACCATATATCCAATAAGGAGTTAATATCCAAAATATACAAGGAACTTATACAACTCAATAGCAAAAAAACAACCCAATTAAAAAACAGACAAAGGAACTGAATTAGACATTTCTCCAAAGAAGACATACAAATGGCCAAGAGGTATATGAAAAAGTGCTCATATCCACTCATCATCAGGAAAATGCAAATCAAAACCATGAGATATCACACCTCACTCCTGTGAGGATAGCTATTATCAAAAAAACAAAAACAAGAAATAACAAGTGTTGGCGAGGATGTGGAGAAAAGGGGACACTTGTATGCTATTAGTAGGTATGTCAACTGGTACAATCATTATGGAAAATGGTATGAAGTTCCTCAAAAAATAGAACCATATGATCCAGTAATCCCACTTCTCCCACTTCTGGGTATATCTATCAGTGGATGAATGGATAAAGAAATTGTGTGTGTGTGTGTGTGTGATTTAATTATATATATGTGTGTGCATGTATATAAAATTGTGATATATACATATGAGGAATGTTTTTCAGTCTTAAAAAGGAAGGAAATCCCACAATTTGTGACAACATGGATGAACTTGGAGAACAGGGTGAAATAAGCCACACACAAATATTGCATGATATCACTTATTGGAATCTAAAGAGTCCAACTTAGAGAAAGAGACTAGAATGGTGGTTGCCAGGGGCTGGGGGTGGGAAAAATGAGGTATTGCTCAAACGGTACAAAGACTTTTCAGTTATAAGATGGGTAAGTTTTAGAGATATGATGTACATTATGGTAACTACAGGCATACCTTGGAGATATTGTGGGTTCTGTTCCAGACCACTGCAATAAAGTAAATACGCAATAGAGCAAGTCAAATGAATGTTCTAGTTTCCCAGTGTATATAAAAGTGATGTTTACACTATACTGTAGCCTTTTAAGTATGCAGTAGCATTTTGTCTAAAAAAATGTACATACCTTAATTTAAAAACCCTTTATTGCTAAAAAATGCTAACAATCATCAGAGCTTTCAGCAAGTCATAAACTTCTTGCTGGTGGAGGGTCTTGCCTCAGTGTTGATGGCTGCTGAGTGATCAGGGTGGTGGTTGCTGAAGGCTGGAGTGGCTGTGGCAATGTCTTAAGACAGTGAAGTCTGCCACATCAATTGACTCTTCCTTTCATTAATGATTTCTCTGTAGCATGCGATGCTGTTCAGTAGCATTTTACCCACAGGAGAACTTTCAAAACTGGAGCCAAGCCTCTCAAACCCTATAGCTGCTTTAGCAACTAAGTTCATGTAATATTCTAAACCCTTTGTTGTCATTTCAACAATCTTCACGGTATCTTCACCAGGAGTAGATTCCACCTCACGAAACCACTTTCTTGGCTCATCCATAAAAAGCAACTCCTCATCTGGTAAAGTTTTATCATGAGATTGCAGACATTCAGTCACATCTTCAGGTTCCACTTGTAATTCTAGTTCTCTCACTATATCCACCACATCTGAAGTGACCTCCTCCACTCAAGTCTTGAACCACTCAAAGTCATCCATGAGGGTTGGAATCTACTCCTCCCAAACTCCTATTTATGTTGATATTTTGGCCTCTACTCTTGAATCACAAATGTTCTTTTTTTTTTTTTTAAAGGTTTTATTGATTGGGGCACCTGGGTGGCTCAGTCGTTAAGTGTCTGCTGTCGGCTCAGGTCATGATCTCAGGGTCCTGGGATCGAGCCCCTCATCGGGCTCCTGCTCTGTGGGAAGCCTGCTTGCTTCTCCCTCTCCCACTCCCCCTGCTTGTGTTCCCTCTCTCGCTGTCTCTCTCTCTGTCAAATAAATAAATAAAATCTTAAAAAAAAAAGATTTTATTTATTTGGCAGAGCGTGCGCACAAGCAGGGGGGAGTAGCAGGCAAAGGGAAAGGGAGAAGCAGGCCCCCCGCTGAGCATGGAGCCTGACTGGGGGCTCGATCCCAGTACCTGAGATCATGATCTGAGCCAAAGGTAGATGCTTAACCAAGTGAGCCACACAGGTGCCCCTCACAAATGTTCTTAATAACATCTAGAATGGTAAATCCTTTCCAGAATGTTTTCAATCAACTTTGCCCTGAGCTGCCATATATCTACAGCAGCTATAACCTTATGAAATATATTTCCTAAATAATAAGACTTGACAGTTGAAATTACTCCTTGATCCATGGGCTGCAGAATGGATGTTGTGTTAGCGGGCATGAAAACATTAATCTCGTGGTGTGTCTCCATCAGAGTTCTTGGGTGACCAGGTACATTGTCAATGAGCATGAAGGGAGTGCTTTTTTTCTGAGCAGTGGGTTTCAACAGTATGCTAAAAATATTCAGCAAACCATGTTGTAAACAGATGTGCTACCATCTGGCTTTGTTGTTCCATTGATGAACACAGGCAGAGTAGATTTAGCATAATTCTTAGGGGCCTATGATTTTCAGAATGGTAAATAAGCACTGGCTTCAACTTCAAGTCACCAGCTGCATTAGCCCTTAACAGGAGAGTCAGCCTGTCCTTTGGAGCTTTGAAGTCAGGCACTGACTTCTCTCTAGCTATAAAAGTCCTTGATGGTTTTTCTTCCAATAGCAGGCTGTTTTGTCTACGCTGAAAATCGGTTGTTTAGTGTAGCCACCTTCAGTAATGATCTTAGCTAGGCCTCTGGATCACTTGCTGTAGCTTCTACTTCAGCACGCTCTGCTTCTCCTTCTATTTGTATGTTACGGAGACAGCTTCTTTCCTTCAACCTCATGAACCAACCTCTGTTAGCTTCAGGCTTTTCTTCTGCAGCTTCCTCACCTCTTTCAGCCTTTTATAGGATTGCTCTGGATTAGGCTTTGGCTTAAGGGAATGTTGTGGCTGGTTTGATCTTTAATCCAGACCACTAAAACTTTAACCACAGCAGCTATAAGGCTTCTTATCATTTGTGTATTCACTGGACTAACACTTCTAATTTTCCTTCAAGAACTTTTCCTTTGAATTTAAAACTTTACTATTTGGGTAAGAGGTCTAGCTTTTGGCCTTTCTTGGCTTTTGACATGTCTTCCTCACTAAGCTAAATCATTTCTAGCTTTTAATTTAAAGTGAAAGAAGTGCAACTCTTCCTTTCACTTGAACATTTAGAGGCCATTGTAGTGTTATTAACTGGCCTCATTTCAATATTGTTGTGTCTTAGGGAACAGGGAGGCCCAAGGAGAGGGACAGGGACAGAGACAGGAGAATGGCTGGTTGGTAGAACTGTCAAAACATACCAACATTTACTGGTTAAGTTGTCCATCTTATATGGATGTGGTTTGTGGTGCCCCAAAACAATTACAATAGTTACATCAAAGATCACTGATCACAGATCACAATAACAAATATAATAATGAAAAAGTTTGGGATATTGTGAGAATTACCAAAATGTGATACAGAGACAGGAAGTGAGCAAATGCTGTCAGAAAATTGGTGCCAAAAGACTTGCTTGATGCAGTGTTGCCACAAACCTTCAATTTAGGAAAAATGCAGTATCTGTGGAATGCAATAATGTGAAACACAATAAAACAAGGTATGCCCGTAGTTAGTAATGAAGTATTATATACTTGCATATTTAAAATTCCTATAATTATTTGGTATTTACGAATAGATTTACCTATAATTCTGTTTTTAATAATTTGGAAAATTAAGTATTTTCACAATGCTGTGTTTTTCTTTGCAAAATCAGCTGGCTCGCCATTTAAAATTATCAAGATGGGGTGCCAGGGTGGCTCAGTCGGTTAAGCATCTGACTCATGATTTCACCTCAGGTTGTGATCTCAGGGTCGTGGGATGGAGCCCCACATTGGGCTCTGCGCTCAGCATGGAGTCTGCTTGGGGTTCTCTCTCTCCTTCTCCCTCTGCCCCTCCCTCTGCTCGCACACATGCTCTCTCTGTCTCTCACTCTCTCTCTCTAAAATAAATAAAATATTTTTAAAAATACAATAAAAAATAAAATTATCAGGATAAAAAACTTTAAAACCAAACATTTTTTTGGTGATTTTACTGATAAAATGAAAAGGAAATTAACTTTAATGACTTTTATACTATTCATTCGTTCATTCCAAAAAATTATTTTAAAACCTGAATGTCCTAGGTCTTGCTTTATATAATATTCCATTCTTACTGTCTTACAAACTTGTGCAATTAGCCCATAAGATTATAATTCTCATAATGAGTCCTTTCCCCAAAACAACAACCATCTTTTTTTTTTTTTTTTTGAGAATGAGAGAGAGGGAGAGAGAGGGAGGGATGGTGAGGGGCAGAGGGAGAGGGAGAGAGAGAATCCCAAGCAGGCTCCATGCCCAGCATGGAGCCCAATGCTGGACTCGATCTCACAACCTGAGATCATGACCTGAGCTGATAACAAGAGTTTGATGCTCAACTGACTGAGCCACCAAGTGCCCCACCACAACCGTCTTAATAGCAAAATCTATGTATGGAGTTTGGGATTCTGGCAATAAAAATGATAATCCATGTCTAAGGCTTATACTCACATCTCTCTAGATCTTAAAAACAAACACAATGAAAAGAAAGTTCTAATTTATTAACATGAAAAAAGGACCCTACTTAGATATTATCTCACAGTGTGATTTAAAGCGTTGTTTGTCATTTAAGTTTTAAAGTAATACAATCATAGTAAAAGTATTCAGGTGTCTCTAAGGGTAGAATTCTCAATGTATATTAAAAAATCCTAAGATCTTCAGTATGTGCACATACATACCCACATACACATGCACGCACATACACGAAGGCCCTTACCATTACATGAGTCTTCACTTTTCCCTTCTGAATTATGAAAGTACCTCCCATCCCTACAGGTTTATCTCCGTAATGTTTTTCAAGAGTCTGTCTCATACAAGTCACAAAGTTAAGTTTTCCAGTTCTTCTTTTGGCTTTCACCTCAATGACCTAGAGAGGACATAAATATGCATACCATTGTTCTAAGCTGCAAAATTCTATGTGAATCACTATCAAAGTGAAACACATAATCTAATGCCATCAAGCAAATATTCACTTGTTTGCTTAGAACACCCACATAGAAGTTGAGTGAGATGTCTCAATCCTGTCTTGATCAATGATATATATTTTATATATATAAGTTGTCATTTACTCTAATAAGTCTTATTCATGCTTTCTTAGAGAGAGTTACAGTGAAGTCCTCCACTGAGCTCTAGAGATTCTTATCTTTATATATTAAGGTGGTTAAAAGTTGAGAATTCCTGGCTTAAAGGGGTTAACCTCTGGTAATTTAGATGGGAAGAGAAAGTGATTACATTTTTTCCTTTCCCTTAAAATTCTGGACTTGTATTACTTCCACTTAATTAGGTCTTTTTTTTTTTTTTTTTAAAGTGGGCTCCACACCCAGCATGGAGCCCATCTCAAGGCTTGAACACACAACCCTGAGATCAAGACCTGAGCTGAGATCAAGAATCAGATGCTTAACCAACTAAGCCACCCAGGGACTCCTTAATCAAGTCTTTTTAATTCACTACCTTGTTTCTCAAAGTAGCTAAAGTGGCTACCTCTATTTAAAAATCTGAGAGTTCTCACAACTGCTAACACTGTAATCATCTTTTTGTGTTCTAACAGGAAGTAAATATGAAGTGAAGCATTAATTTTCCTACCCTCCTCCTTGCTATAACATTTTACTACCACCATTTCTGTCTAGGTCAACCAACATCTGATCCATCGGCAATGAACAAATTACTTATAGACTAACAAAAGGTAGGCACTATCTATTTATTTCAACTGAATGGCTCAGGTATTTGACTCACTCTCCACATGAATATTGTTACCTTTTATTCCTCAGAAAAAAAGGTACTCTTACTAAGTATTCTTTTTTTTTTGCTTACTAAGTATTCTAACCTCAGTTTTAAATAAGACTTTCTCCTAGCCTATAGTACCACAGTAATCTTTCATAAGATTACTGGGTTATTTAAAGAAATTTGACTTAGCTAGTTTTGACTTTTCTTAAGAAAACTGTATTTGTGGCAATAAAAGCTCAACTTTTTAGGGCGCCTGGGTGGCTCAGTTGGTTAAGCGACTGCCTTCGGCTCAGGTCATGATCTCAGGGTCCTGGGATTGAGTCCCGCATCAGGCTTCCTGCTCCTTGGGAGCCTGCTTCTCCCTCTGCCTCTCTCTCTCTGTCTCTGTCTCTCATGAATAAATAAATAAAATCTTTAAAAAAAAAAAAATCCTTAAAAAAAAAAAAAAGGCTCAACTTTTTAGCTGTCTGAGAACTTTTGGAGAATACTGTGTTTTTGTGAACAAAAAAATCACCTTTCCAGGTTGACCCTCACTGGCAAAAAGATTAGCCAGTAATGCACACCCAAAATCATGATGTTTGTCACTGTATTTCTCTAGTAGGCACCCTCCATCTGCAGGGTTAACACGGGCAAAGTAACTTCCATTCACTGGAGGTTTGTGTTCACTTTCTGTTTGTATAACTGGCATAAACTGAAAAGAAAAGTAAATAAGAAAAGTAAATTAGTCAACCCTGGCATCAATATGCAAAGAGAATATTTGAGTAACATAACAAAATATCTTATCCTTAAGATATTTTATTTTCAGGACCTAGTAAGAAAACATGAAGTATGAAATATTTAATTTGAGATTCAAAATGTTAAAGATTTACAAACATCAAAAAATTGAAAAAATATTTTATAAAATGTTTACAATATTTCTTACAGCGTTTCTGTAACATTGTAAATTGTGCTTTAAAATGTCTGACTTTAGATTTTAAACTTTTTTTCTATATTGAACACTAGGTAAATTATATTAATCTTTCTACAAAAGAACTTGTAAGACTATTGACTAACGGTCACATCTGAAGAGGTGAGGGGATGGGCAGTCTAAAGAGGTCCTTCACTCTTCTATTTAAGAGACGTGAAGAAACAGTGATGTTTTTATGTTGTAAATATACTAACATACACAGTAATAGTACGTTTTGTAAATAGTCATCATACCACAGGGGTAGGTCCTTACTATTTAGTCTGAAAGAGGGAATTAATGAACTCATTAATTATTCCATTCATCTTCTGATCAAAAGCTGTTCTCATATCAAAAGGAAAGATCTAGAGTGAAGCTAGGAATTCTCTGATGTGTAATGATTAAAATCTTTCATAATCCATGGTCCTCAGCAGACCACATTAGGACTTCAGACTCATCTAACACTGAGTATATACCCTAAGAAAATCTGAAATTAAAGGTCAGTGCTCCATTATAGAGCATATGCTATAGTCCAAATCTATATCAAACAATATCAAATCTATAAAGAAAAATGACATCGCGTATTTGTAATTCATTCAAAAAGCATAATTCCTGATAGGGCAATAAAAGAAAAAAGATAACCAAATGTCAAATCAATAAAATAAAATAAAATAATTATATGTATGCTGACCTCACAATTGAACCCAAGAGTCTGAAATGGGCCTGCTCCTGCTCCAAGAATAAAAGCTCCAGGAAGCTTGATTTCTTTTGCAATCTTATTTATATCATAAACCTATGCAAGAAGAAAAAATATTATTTAAATGATAACTCATACAAATCTCTTGGTTTACTTTTTTTGACTGAGTCCATTAACACTTCCTTGCCACATTGGTCAATGGATCTTCTAATAATAAAAAGAGGAATCAATCCAATTTCTTATAATCTTCATGTGAATGTGAAGAGTAAAAGTACACTTACTTTTTCTTTTTTTACAAAAGGCAATAAGTAAGGCACACCTCCTACTTCTGCAATTCTAGTTTTCCCACAGATGCCTAAAAAAAAAAAGTCATCTTAAAAATAGGCAAAACATCTAACTTAAGCATAAAATGCCAGAAGGCACTAATTTAATTTATTAAGAGTATATAACTTCTCCATTCTCACAGTTTTACAAGTAGCAGGGGTTGGAAGATGAAAGTAACTATGATCGCTATCCTATTCTAACTGTGTTTCTAATATTGTCAGAAATAAGCATGACTTGATATAGTTGGTCGCATAAAGGCAACAGAATGTTGGTAATAGAGCAAGGCCAGAATTGAAGCCAAAGTTTGGATGGCATGAGATTTCCAGAATTAGTCTGTAATAACCTGTTCCTTTAAAAATCTGTGCTTTTGGTGGGGGGAGTTGGCTAAAATTGTATTTTAATATAGAATATTTTGCTGTTTGAGTTATTAACTCTTTGAGAAATCCATACTGAGAAACCAAAGTTGTTTATTCCCAAGGTTGTTTATAGAAATGCAAGTAATTAGAGATAACTTCAGATGCTGGGAACTTTCTACTTACATTTTTAATTAACATCATAGGTACAGCTAGACACAATTTGGGAAAGGTACATTTTTTTTTTTGAAATGTAGAGTGGAAATTAATTACCTTTTGTTTGAGAAAAAGTAGTCTTGTCAGTTTCATACTAACATTATTACAAAGTAAAGTAGATAAAATTGCTCTATTTCTTCAGTTATGCAGAAGGTAGATGTACAAAATTTTTATAGATCCCATTTATAATTAGGGATTTTAGAAATGTCTTCTACGGGATCAGCAGAAATTACTCATGGATAAGAATCTTTCTCATAAGTTAGTAATGTTGAAGTTGTCTTTTTGGTTTTGGGTTTTTTTTTTTTTTTTTTTTAATTTTAAGTAAGCTCCACCCCCAACATGGGGCTTGAACTCAGGACCCTGAGATGTTCTACCAAATGAGCTGGCCAGGCACCACCGGTAATGTTGAAGTTGAAAGAAACCATTGGGGGATGATTTTAAATAGTCTAGGAAAAAGACAAGTAATGAGCTAAAAATGGTTGGCTGTAGAGATGGAGAAGAGGAAATTAAGAAAAAGAACAAGGGAGAATAAGCAACTATGGTGAAGGAATGAGCTAAATTTTAGACATGCTGACCTCAAGTTGTCCTTAGCATATATAGGCGGAGATGTCCTGTGGACAGCTGGAATTACTGATCCATAGCTAAGAAAAAGAGAGCCTGAGGTGAGATGTGCAGATTTCAAGTTCTTGTATCCAAGTAGTAATTTAAAACCACAGGAGTGGATGGAAAAATGCAGAGAGATTGTATAGAAGAAGAGGCTAAGGAAAGAATTCTAGAAAATTCTGTCAGGATTGAAGAGCCTGCCAGAAAGAGAAATGAGCTAGGAAAAATAAGGAAGAAAGAACGTGGAATTAGGAAAGATACCAAGGAAGAAGAGGCAAAAGAACCAAGGAGAGAGGAGAGAAAATGTCAGGCATCAATGGCTGGGTACTATGAAATATGTGAGAGATCAGAAAATACTAGTAAGCGTACCAAAGTCACTGGTGACTTCAGTAAGACCAGTTCATGTAGAAAGTACCCTAACTACATTTATGAAAGATCATTCATATATAAGCATACATATCTAGCCTCCTTAGTGTTGCCATTTAAAGGCTTACAAATTATTGACTAGAAAATTCTTTGGATGACAGAATTAAGATTAACCATTTTTTCTTTTCCTTGTATTCTTCTGTGTTTTCTGATTTTTAAATTTTATTTTAACTAATTACTTATTTAGTGGGGGGAATAGATTACTTTTATAACTGGAAGAACCATGGCTATAAAAAAGTATAATGCTAAATGATTTCAAGGTACAACGAGAAATTGCCATCTGGTACACAAAACTTCTAGAATTTACAGGTATACTTAAAATCAAAGACTTTAAACTGGAAAGACCAAAAGGAACATGAAAGCCAAATCTCTCCATTTTAATATATTTGAGGCCCAAATACATTAGTTGGCTTACCTAGGGTAATGAAATCTGTACGTGACAGAGAAAGAAGCAGAGTCCAGGACTTCCATGTAAAACTACTTTTTAACAAAGATGTCAGTTACATAATGAAAGAGGAAATGAGTGTGAGTGTTTATCTCAAACTGCTCATCACAGTAGGGTATAATGGGAGAAGGTCAGACTTTAGAAATAGATAGACTTGGATTTGAATCCTGCTTATGATTACTACTGAGCTTGCTTAGCCTCTCTGAGCTTCGGTTTTCTCATCTATAGACTGGGGCTAGTACTTACCTTGCAGTATTACTGTAAAAATGAAAACATCAAATATAGGTGTTTATCATGCAAATTATATTTACTCGATCAGTATTAATTTCCCTTCTTACTTTAAACATTGGCTGGATGATCACTTGGCAAATAAGTATTTCAGATGATTCAAATACAAGGCTTTTAAGATCACTTCTGGTCTTGAATAAATAAATTAGAACATAAAAATTTATGTTTCTATAACAGTCACTTCAGTGAGCTAAATTTTGACATGCTGACCTCAAGTTGTCCTTAGCATATATAGGCGGAGATGTCCTGTGGACAGCTGGAATTTGTTAGTTAAAAACAAAATTCTCATGTGATATCAAGGATTCTAGGCTACTGAATATCTATTATGTAACCTGTGAAAATAACAAAAGTGCATAAAACAGTATTTTCCCACAAGAGTATAAAATGAAATTTGCTCAATATAAGAAAACAGCACAGAAATTCAGCATGATTTAGTCTACAATTTGGGACAATATCCTTTATTTGTAGATAATTTAAGATGGCCCTTCATAATAATTCTCATTTCAGAAAAAGATTAGGACTGAAAAAAGTGAATTGCAAAAATTGTTTACCTTTCACAGGAAAGGTGAATGGCTCCTTAGTCAAATCAGGGCAATCAACCACAGAGACCTGGACATCAGCAAAGTTATCCTTTAGCCCCTTCTGCAGAACTGACAAAGACAAGGAAAAAAAGTTCTTTAACATTAGGTAAAAATTTGCCACCATATATCAAATCTTCCCTCAACATTTTGGGTATCATGCTTCCAATCTAAACTTGTATTATTAAAAGTTGGGGGGAGGAGTGCGCCTGGCTGGCTCAGTAGGTAGAGCAAGTGACTCTTGATCTTGGTTCAAGCCCCAGGTTGGATGTAGAGCTTACTTAAAAAATAAGGGGGGGGGGCGGTGAAATGGTCTTCCTAATGAATATAATTAGACATTAGACACAATCACATGTGTCATATCAAATACCCCCGTAAAAATCACTATAAATCTGTAGAGATTTAAACCATTAAAGATAAACACTGCACTAAGGTGAGGACTACCTACCTTTTGGGGAGAGAATTCTAAAGACCTATTGAAATGTATATATTTAAACGGTTAGAAAGTAAGCAATTACATGCAACAATTTCATTGATACTTGAAGAGAAAATGTTGAGCAAAAGGAGTAAGACACAAAAGAGTATATATATAACTTCACTTATATATACTTCAGAATCAAGTAATTAAGGTGACAGAAGTCAGAACAGTGTTACCTCTTGGGGTAGAGATATTGACTGGAAAAGCAAATAAAGGGGTCTTCTGGGATGCTGGAAATATTTTATATCTCAATCTGGATGGTAGTGACATAATAAATCTAGGAGCAATGTACTTTTTTTTCTTTTTTGTTAGAGATGGGGAGAGGGAGAGAGAGAATCTTAAGCAGTCTCCACACCCAGTGCAGAGCCCAACATAGGATTTGATCTCATGACTCTGAGATCATGACCCTGAGATCATGACCTGAGCCGAAATTAAGAGTTGGATGCTTAACCAACTGAGCCACCCAGGTACCCCAGGAGGAATGTACTTCTAAGGGTGATAAGTTTCCATAAAATTTTTTCTGGGAGTAGTCAGACATTAGTTTAGGTTTTATAGAATCAGATTCTCCAAAACATAAAGTCGTCTTAAATCTAGCCATGTAGACATTCCACACCAGATCTTTTAGCTATATGAAAACAGAAATCAAGTTGCCTGGAAAATTCCCCTCCCTAAACTAACAACTGCAGACTTATAAATAGAAAAAGATTTCAGCATGTAGAAATATAGTAAAATCTATTTTTTATCAATTACAGAGACCGAATTCTTGCTCTAGGGTTTTCTGTAAAACTGAAAATAAATTTTAAGCCAAAAAACTCAGATTCCATTTCTATTTTGTACTAAATATAATCTGTACATATAGAAAGAACATAAAACACAAACACACAAGAGAAGATAGATGTAGAAAGGCCCTCAAAGAAATGATTCCTAGCTGTTCTATCGTATCAGGGAAGACAGAAAGACTGACAGAAAAGAAATACAGGCAAAGAATACTAGTGATACAGATTGTTTACTAGCTGCCACCTAAATTTAGGAAAAAATAGGAAGGTTAGAAGAAGAAAGCCACAACCAAGCAAAACCCAAGTACACTTCGTGATTTCAACCTTATCAGGAAGACAGACAAACTATCAGGATGGGTGCACTTTGAAAAGGCTGGTTTTATAGGTACTATCAGAACCTAAAGGTTGTCAAATAAATGTTAGCTTTCTGACAGGCTATACAGTTTTGGGTTAGTACTATTCCTGGCTTCATTTCATATTCCTATTTTTATTTTCTTTTTCTTATCTATCACTCCTCCTAATTAATCCTGTGAAGCTGCCTTAAATTCTTGTTCGAACAAGGGGAAATGCATAAAAATACATGCAGACAGAGAAATCTAAGCAAGTTCATCGGCAGTCTATCATGTCAGGAGAAGGGGAAAGAGTAGTAATGTTAGGGACATGATTAACATACCACAGTAGGTTATATATTTAAGAATATTGTAACTGGTAAAAAGTTAAAATTATGTGACTTTGTGGGCATCACACATACTTAAGTCTTGGATTGCTATATTCGTTTTTACTCTGTAAAGTTGGTATCTTAACAAGAATCTTCAAATGGTGAGTTTAGTTTTTTTAGGGGGGCATAATTTTGGACTCTCTCAATAAAAATAATACGAAGGCTCCTGTGTGTCTCTGACAGTTGGGCATCTGACTCTTGGTTTTGGCTCAGGTCAGGATCTCCTGGGTCCCAGGATGGAGCCTGAGGCTCAGCGCCACTTAGGGCAGAGTTGGCTTGGGATTCTTTCCCTCTTCCTCTCCTTTTCCATCTGCCCCTCCACCTGCTCGTGCACGCGTGCTCTCTCTGAAATAAATAAATAAATCTTTAAAAAAAAGTACAAAGAGATATCAAAAAGGAAAATGAGGGAGAGGGAGAAGCAGACTCCCTGCTGAGCAGGAAGCCCAATGCGGGGATCCATCTTGGGATCGTGACCTGAGCCAAAGGCAGACACTTAACTGACTGAGCCACTCAGGCACCCCAGGAAAATAAGTTCTGCAATGGAAATACTATTGCATAAATCATATCTTAGAATATTTTTATTTTTAAATTTTTTTCCCTTAGAATAATTAAAAAAACCTCAAAGTTATTATTGTATTTACCTCCAACAAGCTCCTCAAGACTTGGCACATGAAAAGAATACTCAGCACAAGCCATTTCTTTCTTCTTTAGGTATCAGGATATACACACAAAACTATGGTAGGCTAATGACCAGAAGAGTTTGCCTATGTAGGCTAATGATCACAAGAGTTCACTGTGTACCATGCATGAACAGCTGTTGCTCTGGAAAGGAACACAAGAGTTCAGTTATATAAAAAGGGCAAAAGGGCATTTATGTTTCTTTCCTCACAGAAAGGCAACCACAGTTTCCAGTATTTAACATTCCAAGTGAGAAATGCCCAAGTAACCTTTCTTTAATACTGATATTTTAAAGTCAACACTTAAAATAGATAAAAGGAAATGCCAAACTAAGAAGGCACATGATTCATTTTTTTTAGTCATATATGTGGATCGAACATGCAGTTTTCTAATGGTTGGTCTAAGGAACATAGGTCCTGAAGCAAAAGGTAGTTTTTAAGGTTTATAAGTAACTATTTAAATGGTTGTAGATAACAGTATAAGATGCTCAAGTAATTCATAGATAATTTGTGTTTTCTATTCTATATTTGACATTTAGGCTAAAACTTAAACAAGTTTCTTAGGTTATCACTTTTATAAAAGAAAATTTAAATTACTAAGAGAAATGCAAACTTCTACAAATGAGTAGCTATTGAAATTCAAATTATTACTTTTACTTACAAATAAATAAAGATACTTTCTTGGTAAGCAGCTTTAATGTTCAATTATTCTGATAACCTAACCAATTATAGTTTGATGTTTTAAAAATATATGCTAAGCATATTTTACAATAAGTAGGCATATATACACAGAGATTAGTATCTTAACCTTAAGTGTTCAGGTGATAAGGTACGCAAGCAGAGCAAAGTAAATAAAATGAAGGAAAAAAAAAAAAGCAAAAATAATGTGAGGTGGGCAGGGAATCCCACTCTCAGCCAGTTGCAACAAAGAATGCAAGCAAAACTCTTTTAAGAGTGTTTCTAAGAGCACTATTCAGATTCTCATTAAAATTGTTAATGGAACACCTCATTAATTATTAATCTCAATAGTTTCTGATACAAGCTTACTTGGTAAGTGAAAGGTGGTCTTTCAATATCACTTGGAAAATCCCCCCACCCCCACTTTTTAAAAAAAATTTTCCAAAGATTCACAGGTTTCTTAGAAACCAGGTTTCTGGTTTTTTGTTTTGTTTTACGATCTTATTTATTTATTTGTCAGAGAGAGAGAGAGAGCACACAAGCAGGGGGAATGGCAGGCAGAGGGAGAAGCAGGCTCCCGCTAAGCAAGGAGCCTGATGCGGGGACTCCATCCCAGGACCCTGGGATCATGACCTGAGCTGGAGGCAGATGCTTAACCAACTGAGCCACCAGGCATTCCTGGGTTTCTGGTTTTGATGATAATTTCAAACAACATATCCTCCACAAACATGCTAATCTCATACATTTAGGACTTAACATTTATATAAGTACTTCATCAAATACCAAATTTTATTATTCTTTAATTACATAATATGCATAATCAGTCTCCCAAATAAAATATCAACTGTTGATAATGGGCCCCAAGTCCTATATAATCATATTTCAATGATCTCAAGCATATCTTTCAGTTGAACAATCTATAATTGTTCAGGAATGAAACATTTTAACTTTTTTTTTGATTTCAGATGGACAGAGAATACGTATAAATATTCCTGTATACTCTTCACCTAGATTTTCTAAATGTTAACATCTTATATTTTCTTTATCAGAAAATACTAATTAAGAACATGTCAAAATCTGCTCAATACTGTATTTATTTATAATGAGAAAAATAAAGCATTCTAGATATTTCTGTTTATAGTAGGAGTAATAAAGACAAGTTTAAATTCAAATACAATCCTAATTTTACACCCTTTGCTATCTTTAAAAGGTCAGATTTTTTTTGTTTGCTTGTTTTCTTTCCCCACCAAAATAAAAACAAAGTCCAACCCCGGGAGGCTACAGTTGAATAACTGGTTTGGAAATGTAGAACTTCGGGCAAGCCAACAGCCCAGAAGGCAGTGTGGTAATGTGTGTATAAATGTGTTTATGTGGGAGGGAGGAGGGGAGGTTGAAGCTGGATTGATGAGAGAAGGGGGTTAGAAAGGTTCTAATATAAACTCAAGTGTGGCTCTAGGAGGACAGCTTTAGGCCTAAGGAGGCACATGATATTTACCCTCCAGATTCCATTGCTGGGAGTCAGTGGCCCAGAAGGAGGGTCTAAAGAAGGGAAGAGTATAAAGGGGAGGCAGCTGGATGAGTAGAGCCGCAGAGACAATGCCTGACAGGGTAGGCCAACTGTAGCAACCAAGCTGATAACCATTTATTGGCAGCCTGCTCTATAACAGGTACCATGTTAGGCACTTCACATTCTCTCAGAGCCTCTCACACCAAATAGATATTATAATTCTCATTTTACAGAAGAGGAATAGGCCAGAGAGAATATATTATTTACTCGAGATCGCTCAGGTATTAAAGTGGCAGAAATAATTCAAAACCAAATGTAGCCCTCTGTAAAGCCAGAACTCCTCACATTATACCATACGGGTTAACTTGTGACCGAATGACACATTTCAGCTCCTAGAAGGAAGAATTTGTACAGAGCCATCTTATAGCACTCAGAGTTATCATCTGTTTGCTTTGTTCCTTTCACCCAGGCTGTGATCTCTTTGAAGATAGGACTGTGGTTCTGTCGTCCAAGTGCCTTCCTAGTGGGCACCAGTTCAGCCTTAATTATTTATTGAATATTTACAGTGTATCAGACTCATAAGGCTCTGAGATAGGGCTGGCCTCAGGGGTGTGCAATTAGTATAATGACACAGGGCCATGTGCTCAGAATGGCATTTGGTTTAATGCTCTGTTGTCACCACCCTGAAATTCTTAACTTTATATTTGAACTTTTAAGACCAATAGGACAATGGAGCATGTGCAGGACCAGAGGCCAGAGGGGCAAAGTGCATGTCCACCACTATTCCTTGCTACCTCATTCACATAAAGCATTTGTGAAACCCCATGAGCACAGAAATCTGGTGGACCCACCATCTGTGGAATTCTGCGAAACTCAAAGTCCCCTGATTCTGTAGTGTTGGTAGAATGTGCATACATCAAGAAGTTAAAAAAAAAAAGAAAATACAGGTGAGTTGGTTTTGTGCAGTCTCCATTGTTCTAGTAAGAACAAAACACATGTTTGTATGAGCTAAGAAATATGAACTGTGAATTTCATCCATTCTGCATAGGAGTTAACCGTCCTTACATTTGTATTTAAAACTGGCATTGCATGCTATAAGAAGTAAAACTCATGCTAATAATTTATATTTAAAATTTTTTCTTTACTTTGGTATCAAATAGCAAATTTCTATTAATAATAACAGCATAATAATAGCACGATTAACATGCTATTATAATTAAAAACAGAAAGTTAAAACACCATGACAAGTCAAAGGAGATACTACAGAAGAAAGGAGATGGCTCATATTTTAGCACCTTTAGTGGCGCTTTTTGAACAAGGGACCCTGCATTTTCATTTCGTACTGAGCCTCACAAATTCCACAGCCAGGCCAGCTCCCACATAGGTGAGTAAGACATGCCCTACCTGCCCTGGAGCTTCCAAGTATCTCCTAGACTGTGGAGATGCCTAGAGGATTCGACTTTCATGCCTGGAATTTTTTTCAATATTTAGACCGAAATTGAGTAAAGAGATCAGATTACCTTCCAGGTCTGTTCAATCCTGGGATGACACTAACTATACAGAACTAGGCAGCTTTACGGTTCTATCATATGATACAAGAGGTCTGAAAGTGGACCCATCAAACCAGCTCATTCCTTTTTGTAACTCCTTTAGGGGGAAAAAAATCACCAAAACTAAACTAGTTTAAACTGTTTCAACACTCAGTGGCCGTTCAGGGGACTAAGGAATCAAAATCGTAGGAAAAAAAAAATCCACCGCTGGTGTCTTGGGATAACGTTAACCAAGTCCTGGAGGCTGCGCCTCAGTTTGGGGGGAAAGAGCGAGCTAATGAAACAAGTCCAAAGGTGGAGAGGGGAATGGGGTGTGCTATGGAGTAACACCGGCTTCCAGAACAAAGGTTACACATTTGGAGTCACGGTCAAAGCATGAGCCTGTCAGTTTCACACAGAAGAGATTTTTGAAGGCAAAAGTAGACATGACAAAACACAGCCAGCACCACACTCACCGCCACGCACACACCCCCGAAGGCTTTAGAAAAGCCGCCGACAGCTCAGCAAATGCGAGACACCGGAAACAGAAGAGTGGCTGACTCCTCGCAGTTCACATCCACTCCGTTTACTTGGCCCCACAATTTGTTCTTGTCATTTCTGGAAAGGTTCTTGACTATGCCACGTGCCTACCAGGTTAGCGAAGCCGGCACCTGAATCCTGACTTTGTCCGTCAACCCCGCCTCCTCCGCATTTGGGCGTTCAGGCACCGCCCACCGCCAATCGCCCCACCCCTCGCGGCGGGCACAATGGCGCCCCGCGTCTCGCCTCCTCCCACCGTTCCTTTTCCTTGTGGCGTTCAATTGTTCTCGCGAGATTTCGGGCCCACTATTAGCTGGGCCGCGGGGTGGGTCTTCCTTTCCTTCCGCGACGTTGTGGAGGTAGGCTGTTGTTGGCTTGTTGGGGTGCCGAGGGTTGGAGGTTGCCGAATGCGGACGTCGGAGGCCTGGGTTGCGGGGCGCGAGTACGCGGCTGAGGCCCGTGGTGGGCCGGCGCCTTTGGGGCAAGCCGTCCGCCAATCTGGGTGGGTCGGAAGAGGACACGACTATCGGGCCTGGTGAGCGAGGGAGGAGCTAGCTTTTCCCGGGACCCCCGCGTTGCTCGGTTGGCTCGAGCCGCGGAAGGCAGGCCCGGAGGGTGGAGGGCTCGCGGTCGTGGGCTGAGGGCTTCGTGGCTGGACTGTAGCCACACCTACGCGTTCATGGGCGTGCTGCATTGTGTCTGGATACTTAAAATGAAGCATTCCGGACAAGTGCACGTTTTGTGAATTTTCCTAAGTGCGAGGTAACCATTTCTGACGCCTTGCGTGAGGTGAGGTGCTCCCTGGAGGCACTCGCCCCCAAGGTCAGGCATAGTAAGTGGTTGGAGGGATTGATAACTCTAAGTAAGTGCGCTACCTCGCCGCATGGCCTCTCGCCGAATCTTGGGATAAGAAGTGCACTTCCTTAGGAACGTTTTCTACACGGTTTCCGGAAAACTGGTTTTTGAGTTAACTCCACTGTGCTGGAGTCATGTGCTAATATTTAAAAGACACCTATAACCTCTGGTATACCATTAGTGCCGTGTAACCCAATTTTTGTTGAATTTCATTTTTGAGCAGTTATTTCATGAATACTTAGGTTTTCGCATTTTAAAACACTACCAACAAAACATAACCATCACATTTCCACGACTCCATCGGACATTTTGCAAATCTCTACCTGACCTTGATGATTTCTTGTATTTGAGATATTTTGTCATTTTATCCTAGGATTCCATTCTTAACTACTCAGTTGTCATTCTCAGGTGTACTAAAGACAAGACAAAAACGGAAGAATGTTGGTATCCCTTGAAAGGGAGATAAGGTGGTAAAATAAGACCTCTTCGCTTTTTCGCCCACTATTGTCAGATTTTCCAAGGAGAATAAAAAGACAAAGGGCACCATTGTGTGGTCTATTAGTCTTTCATTGAAGTTTGAGAATTCCGAACTTGTTAATTAGTACCCATAGTGGCAAAGAGATAATATGCCAAGGAAGAGGTTTCACAGTGACTGATGAATCATAGCATGAATGAGAAGAGGCTACAAATGGAAATGCAGGAGATTGGATTGAGGTAGTAAATCGTGATTCTTTTTCCTGATACACTGAGGCAACACTGCCTTCTGGCTTTGTATGTAAAAGTTTTTCCAAGAAGTTCCCATCTGCTCTTGAAAAATGGCTTTTTGGCCATTAATTGTATGTGAATACTTGTAATCGTACATTACATGGTTAGTAAAATTACATTTTTTTATCATGGGAAGGTGTTTAATACTTTTTTGGAAATGACAATACTGTTCTGGAATCTTACTCCACTGGATAAGATTGAGAAGACAATGAAAAATGGAAACCGTGAATTCAGTTTCTAGATTTTAGAATTTGATTTGAAATGGATGATTCCTACATAAAAATATTAAGGGTCTTGTATATGATTTTGCCTTAATTTACATAAAATGTGACATAATCTGACTACATCAAATTTTGTATTACTAGCTGTGTTGGCATTTGTTCAGAGAAACTACATCACGTTTACCGAATTGTCAAAACTCTGAAGCAAATAAGTGACGAATAAGACAATTTGGAGAAGGACTTGGGAGAATATGTAACAGGATTGAATTTTTTTAACTCTATAATGGCATCTAATTCAGCTGTGGAAATTGAAAATGAAAGGTAAGTGCTATTTTAATCAACCACCACTAGATTCTTACTGCAAAACTGGTTAGATTTGCTGATAAGGTTTACTGTATTTTTATTACTGGGTAAGCAATAAAGGTAATTTTCAATAATTAGGAAAGAAAAGGAAAACCTGTTTTACACAGGTCTCCAGTTTATGTAGTTAACAGTGGGACACATTTTTAACCCCGGGGAAACAATATTCTCCGGGCCAATTTGGTATCTCTTCCTGGCTAAATCATCCTATTCTTACAACAGGAAAATAGACATCAGTGGGGGATCTTGCTTAAAAATCAACTTGTTGGGATAATGCACATTACAATAGTGCTGGCATGATGGAAATAATCACTAGGAAATCAAATCAGCATTTCTGTTGTATTCAAATTAAGTATCTGCTAGACTACTCTTGTTTTATTTAGCAAGCTCTAGCACTAACCAAGACTGCCTTTGGAAATTAAAATTCTGTTACTTATCTTGGAAGGTCATGTTTTGGTAAGTGCTATGGCATCATGGCATTATGGTCCATTTTAGGTAGTCCGAGCTAAGTGCTTGGTTTAGTCCTGAGCCTATCTTTTTAAAAAATTATCTTGAGCATGTTTTCCTGTTTTTGGAAGTGCAATTAATTTTTTCCCCTTTTTTTCTAGTGATAACTCTTCTGGTAGCAGCTTATTTAAAACTCAGTGTGTCCCTTACTCCCCTAAACAGGGGCAAAAAAACCCTACTAGAAAGTTTGTTCATTCACCTGAAGTTGTTCAGGCAAGGGATTCATCTAGTGACTCATCTTTCGAACCAAGACCATTGACTTTAAAAGCTATTTTTGAAAGATTCAAAAAAAAGAAACGTAAAAAGAGGAAATATAAACCAACAGGAAGACTAAGAGGAAGACCAAAAGGGAGAGAAAACACCAGACGTTCCCAAATAAATAAGAAACAAGTTCAAGATAAAGGATCTGGGTTCCCATTTTTAGAATCCGAGAATGCAAGAAAACCATTACCTTGGAGAAAAATTTTAACCTTTGAGGTAAGTCAGCATTTTATATGTGTGAATACATATAGCTAAAATGTCTGAAATGACTTGTTGGCCACTTTTAGAATTTAGATGTGCGTGGAACATAGAATCTGTGACTTTGATAATATCCTTTTGTACCGATTTATCTGCCACTTCAAGACCAACCCATTCTGGGTGGATTCTTCACTGGTATATTCAGTTTCAATGAATATACCCATATATGAGGTGCTTCAAGGCTGTTGGTATAAAATCCTTTGATCTCATCAGGTCTTTAAGTATCATCCCTAAAATTCAAGTGATTCCCAGTTTTCTAGTAACCTAAGTCAAACCCACACATATCTTCCATGTGTAGTGGCTTTAGTAGAGGCCATTTTCTTACAGATAATGAATATTTGATTTTGACAGAATTGCCTGACAACTTAGCATTAAACTCTCAAATACTTGAGTTAAATGATTGCATAATTTATAATCTTTTGCTCTAGAATCGGTGATGTGAAAGAATACTAACCTTTTATGTTTTAAGCTGATTATGTGAATATAAGAGATTTGTTTCTCTTTGCATTTAAAAATGTCTTTAGGTATTGAATGGAGCACTGGGTGTTATACATAAACAGTCATCAAAAACTAATGATGTAATGAATGGTGACTAACATAAAATGAAATAAAATTTAAAAAAATGTCTTTAGAGGGGCGCCTGGGTGGCTCAGCTGTTACACGTCTGCCTTGGGTTCAGGTCATGATCCCAGAGTCCTGGGATAGAGCCCCACATCAGGCTCCCTGCTCAGCGGGAGGCCTGCTTCTCCCTCTCCTGCTCTCCCTGCTTGTATTGCTGCTCTCACTCTCTCTCTCTCTCTGTCAAAATCTTTAAAAAAAATAAAAATAAAAACGTCTTTAGAAATTCCCAAACAATATAAGATTTGTGCTTAGTTTTTCTTGGTATTCCAACAACTTAACATAAATTTGATAATGTGCTAGGTAGATAGTGGATTCTTTTTACAACCAGCATCTGGTGTATGTGATCCACATATGGCAGAGTGAGTAAATCAAAATCGCTTAAGAGCTTGTGGTAAAGGGATCCTTTTCATTTTGGAACAAAAGGGATCTGCTAAGTCATGGAAGAAAATTTTGTATTTTGTAAGAGCATTACATAAAGTGCTTTTGATATTTAGCAAGCAGTGGCGAGAGGATTTTTCAACTACCTTGAAAAACTGAAGTATGAATACTACCTCAAGGAATCCTTGAAACAAATGAATGTTGGTGAAGATTTAGAAAAAGAAGATTTTGACAGTCGTAGATACAAATACTTGGATGATGATGGTTCTCTCTCTCCTATTGAAGAATCAGAGTAAGTTTAATCGTGACAAAATTTAGGTCCTAAGTTTTATTGAGTTAATCTGTTTTAAATTTTAATGTTAATTGTTCCATATTATGTTATGGATTTGTTGTTATTGAATAGTGATGGGAGCATAGATACAATAAGCCCATCTGGGTTGTAGTTGAGCTTTGAGCTTGGCACATGAGCCATCCATTTTGGGATGTCATACATGACCACATAATTTTTCTCCTTACTAGTATTGCTGTTTCATTTGTATATCATGACAGTATATTACTGGGTTCTAGATGATTTTGTTGTCTGAGGGTATATTTTAATGTTACAGAACAGAGGATGAGGCTGCAACAAATCTTGAACATGATGAATGTGATATCAAATTGGTGGTAAGTGACATTTTTATCCCATTTCAGGAGGATAGCAGTTGTACAGGAAGAATTTAATCCACTAGTTACTATCTTAGATTCTGAACTTAATTTTTGAAAGGCTCAATGGATTTGGTACAGGAAATGTAAGAAGAAAAATAGGGATTATTTGGATACTTGGTCAGAATGTTGGCTTTTCAGTACTGTTAATAAGTTTAATATGTTTTGCTATTAGGATGTCTAATTAGGATTTTCTAATAAAAAATAAGCTGAATTTGGGTTTTTAAAATCAGGCCTTAGTCACCAGGTTATTATAAGTAACCTAGAGTTCAGTTATGTGTAATTACTAAAGCAATGAAATTCAGTAGTTATTTAATAATTGGTGTTTTTTATGCAGGACAACTTTAATGATTTCATAATAAGTTCTGAAGTACCAAAGATGAAGAATGTGTATTTAGAACAAGAAGAATATACTGAAGAAGCCACTTTGTCTAAAAAGAGAGCATCAAAGTCCAAAAATACTGGACAGGACAGAATGGCCTGAAAAGAGATAGGAATATGAATGTTAAGGTAAATAGAACAGAGAAAACGGTTTTTTGTAGAAAGTAAAGATGAAAAACACAAATACATATGTTGGCATAGTGATAAAAAAGAACCTGCTAAGGAGAAAAAAAGAATGACCAAGTTAGTGAAACTCATAAAGAATTACTAGAAAAAAATATTTTAAAACGGTGAAATTATACACATAGAAGAAATTGAGGCTTGCATGTAGCAGAAATAATCACTTGAGAAATAATAAACAGATCTGTTTTGCCTCTGCTTGTTTATTTCAGGGTAAGCACTTAAAAGCATCACTTGAGCATTCAAAGAAGTACAGAGATTGTAAACCTTTATTACAGTAATCACTAATGATGGACAACCAACCATCCATTCCTCAGAGTACCTGAAACCATTTTGATCGCAGTTATATTCAGATAAAAGTGACCTTTAGCTTCAAATATGTACTACCATAATAAGAAATTACTAGTTATCTAGACTATTTCAGCTACCACTTCTTATCACTACTGCATATTGATTATGCCAGTATTTTATGATCGCACTTGTGCTTGTTTTTGTTTAGTTTGTGAACAAAGACTTAGACTAAGTGCACAAAATAAATCCTCTTTTGCAACCCAGAACTCATGGCACAGTATGAGTTTTGATACATATAAGAAGGAACAAGATCCCTGAAACAGATTAAAGTGATGGTGGGTATATTGACAAACCTGAAAGGCAGTTCCAGGACTGTAGAATTACTAAAGGTATATAAGGGAAGGGGTGCCTGGGTGGCTCAGTCATTCGGCATCTGCCTTGGGCTCAGGTCATGATCCCAGAGTCTTGGGATCGAGCCCTGCATCAGGATCCCTGCTTGGTAGGGAGGCCTGCTTCTCCCTCTCCCACTCCCCCTGCTTGTGTTCCCTCTCTGTCAAAAATAAATAAAATCTTAAAAAAAAAAAAAAAAAGTATGAGAAATCTCAGCTATATTGAATTAGTATTCTAATTTCAATGCTGACATGAAACAAAGATGCTTTTTTTTTTAGGCTTTTCACTTGAATACAATGTCTGGACTTTAAAGGTATGTCTTATGATTTAGGTGAGTATTTGGATTAGATTTGTTGAAATGTACTTTGTCAGACAGTTTAAACCTCTACAGGTTTCATTACTGAAAGACATTTTGCCAGTTTACAGTTTGTTTGACATTTCAGAAAAATGAATTTTAGGGTTCACACATTTTATAGTGGTAAAGTGCAAGCTTCACTTCACTAGCAGGAAAGGGTCTCCACAAACTAAGTTTATATTGAAATTATCAGAATACTAGATATTCTCATTCCACACATTTACATAATTTTAAACTAATGCATAATCTAAAATGAGGTGTAGGATTTAGTAGTGTAATGTTAGAAATGACTAGAGGACATAAGATTTCCTAAATCTGAATGATGCAAATGGTAATTAAAAAGCACAATTTGTTTATCTTCCAGTGATTTCATAAATGGGAAGAACAGAAATATAGCCACATTAATATTTTCCTTTTTTTTTAGTACGTGATATCAAATAATGGTATTTTTTAAGGTGAGGCAAAAAATTAAACACTGCTGTAATCTGGAATATCCTAGACAAAACATACTGTGATACTGGAGTTTGCCAAAATCAGGACTTTTAGATACAGAAATCTTTTTCCTTCCTTTGGTTCTATAGTAGCTACTTTGTACTTATCTTTAGTATTTGAGTTTTATTCTCATTATAGACTCACTCCCTCCTGTAAGCATTTTGAAAATCCTTACTGTGTAATTTATGGAACGGTTTCTTTAAGTTTGTTGTAAATGTTGGGCTTTTTGCACAATTTTGAACTCGGTGACTGAGAGCGGATCACTGTTCTAATTGTTTTTCTTGTGGAATCTTCCAATTTAAAACTAAACAATAGTTGAGGTCTATCCCGATGGGGCTTTTTCTCTGTAGACCTACATCGTTGGAAACGCCTCATAGAGTATATGTGTGGTTTCCTTTATTCACAGAACTATGTGTTAGATCTGTGGGAAAGAACTACAAGACATTTAACTGCTAAAACTCTGTACAAGACCTAATAGTCAAATTTTTTTAAATCTTAGGTATTGGCATATTCCCAACAATCTGTACAGTTCTAGGGTGTGATGGTTTAGGTAAGTTTCCTTCGGGAATAGTGTAATCTTTGGGGTACTGTTACAGTTCAGATGATGAATTTAACTGTTCAACTGCTGAATGATACAGACATGAACTAAAACTTAATTCTGACAGAGCTGGCTATAGCTTAAAAAATAGTTAAAATTTGGATGCTAGTCATATATTTAGGTTTTAAATTTTAATCACAAATTGTTCTTAATCTTTTGTTATTTTATCTGTAGGGGTGAATAGGATTTGAACTCATTAACATTTAGAGGTAGGTGGAACATCTAATTTCTATTGAAATTTATTAAGGATCCAAACGTTCTGAAAACTAAGTTGTGAGGTCAGCGTACTGTTGTGTGCAGTAGTTGGGTATGCAACAGAATATCAAGATCTTGGTAAAAATGTTTGCCGTAAAACTTACAGAATTGGACAAACTGAAGAGACTATCTAGGAAATAACATGAAAATGCCCCCTTTGTATCTTTATTAAACAATTCCTATGGTTCATCCTAATAACATATTTGTATATGTTACAACAGAGATACTGAATTTTTTTAAGGAATTCTGCCTAACAATCTGAGCAACTGATCTTGTTTCTAATGCATCATTTCTTTTAGTGATTTCCCTTCATAGTTCTGTATGTGCGTTATACAGAGACAGGAAAGATAATGGGGACTACTAGGTTTACAACTTAAGATGCAGGTAATGTCTTATTGGAGTGGCAATTAGGAATAAAGGTCTACATATTACAAGAACTTAAATTTCTAGAGGGAAGTTTCTCAGGTAGCTTTGAAGTAGAGGGGTTTACATACCTGTCAGGATCGCACTGCATGGTATCTGCCCTCAGCAGCTCATTCCTGCTGGGTGTTCAAGAGACAGTGCAATAGAAACTCAGTATCTGGCATCGTTGGTTTTCTTGGCTTTGTGCATGTTAAACCTGGTATTTTTATTGAAACAGTATTCCTCTAGTTTTTCATACTGTTCAATTTGAGATAATCTTCAGGAGGAACTAATGCTTCTCTTTTTCTAGGGGTGTTGGAAACTGAGAACCAGGCAGATCCAGGCTCAGGCCCTAACAGGTAAGGCTTTGCTTTTATTGACAGCATCTGGTTAGCAAAACAGCAGGACTTATAGAGGCAGAAACATTTGTATAGATTATAAGCTTGAGAGGAACTTCTGTAAAGCCCCATTCTAGATGGAAATGGGCACTGTTGTTCATGGTGTCCAGAAATTGTTGATGTGGCTACATTGAGACACAGGTTATGCTTCCATCACAGCAAGTTTATTGTTGTGGTGACAATGAGGCCTGTAACATTTCTGTTAAGACTTTCCAACATTAGAAACAATTAGATCTCTAATCAGTGTACTTGTACAATTTGACTTCTAGGGCCCTGGAGTAAAGACATTGGATCCCAAAGATTACAGGTAAGATTTCCCTTCAAAAGCCCTATGTTATAGGAGATGGAATCCCTTTATTTACCTAATTTTGACAGCTGCTAATCCTGGTAGTTCATTACCTCACCACTTAAAACAAAAACAAAAACTCTTGATGTTAAAAGCCCACAATGTGTATTTATACTGTTTGCCAGTGATTTGTGATGTTATGATGATGGGCAAAATGTTCAACTGCTCTGAATGCGCTGAATGAAATTAGCCTTTCTGAACATCCATCCAAATGAAATCTGTGCTGTATTTTCCAGCAAAAGCTCTAAGTAAAAGTTAACTGAAACAGGTATAGTTACCTTTGGAGTTAATAATCAGAGGGCATTTCATGTCATTTGGGGTTTGAATGCAAATGAGTTTGTATTCCCAGCACTTCAATGAACTGGATTGAAAACAGTTACTGTACCTTACGTAGTTTTAAGTCTGCAATTTTCAGCACATACTACTAGTTCAGAACTGGGTTTCAGGATACTTGGGAACCTAATTAAGTGCATTTTGAAAACTGTAGTCTGAACTTTAAAATTTTCCATAGGTGGGGAGTTTTTGAAGTAATGTCCATATTCAAGTGGAGATTGAAGAAGCCCAACCGAAAACTCTGGCAAGTTAATTCTCTTACCATATAATGGTCATTACCAAGGCTTTGAGAATTCAGTTTCTCATTTGCTGTGGACATGACCGTAAAAAAATTTTCCCACTAGGTTTTCTTTCTTTCTGCTACTTTGCTAGCATTCAGCCTATTGGGAACATTTTATCAACCCTGTTCTATTTCCGTTGGCTAGATCAGCACCACTGTCCAGTATAAATGTAACAGAAGCCATATGTGATTTGGTAATAGTCCTATTATTTCAAATTCTCATCTGACCATACATGGCTAGTATATTGAACAGTGCGTGCCTAGATCTCTACTCTTGCAAATATCTTTTGCTAAATCACTCTTGCTAATAACCATGCAACTTGTAATACAATAGATTTAACAGATGGAGGCTGGCTTCAGTTTACATGGTCATCTCTGGAAATGGAACCTTACTTTTATGTTTTGTTATGTAGGACTGACCGTGACAACTGTGGATTGAACAAGTTCTTTTTAAAAGGTATGTATACATTTGAAAAAAATAACTTCTAGGTCATTTCAAAGAGGGCTTGTGGGACTAAAACCAAGAGCTCTTAACGCTGTGACCAAATACTGGAATTCTCCATAGGATGTAATAGTTACTCAATAGTACTATGTTTTCCTGAGGAGATACAAGATTTAGCTGCTTCTATCCATGATTGGTTAAGTGGGAAAGAAGAAATGTGTCCCAAGTTTAACCAGTGTGTATACTCTTGTTCTCAGGGCTATTTTGAAGATTATGATTCTGACTTTGGAGGAACTACGGTGATTGGAAGTGGAAGGAATCATATGTAAAATTCCTTAAATAAAAATTTATTGACTTTAAATAATTTTGCCTATATTACACATAATTAAAAAAACCTTATACTTTTAGTAGAAAGTCAGCATGTATTTTTGGCTCGAAGTTTCTCTAGTGTTTTCTGTGGAAGGAATAAAAAATAAAATTTAGCAGTTATCCATTGCAGTATATATACCCTAGACAGGGAAAAATTGTAGGGGGCCTAGCTCACCTTATGAAATTCTTTTGCCCTTGCTCTGTTTTGGGCATATGCATCTTGCTTTGCTTTCTCTTCCCTTTGCTGATTGACTTCAGCTAACTGATTGTATGATCTGTAAGAAATTGATATATAGAATTAAGGACACACATTTTAGGAATGTAAATTACTATTCACTCACACACATATACACACACCTATACCTTGGGGCCCTTTGATGCATGAGGGCTTGTGCAGTCTTTCTGTCTTCAGGAAGTGACACTCTAACCTTAACCTTATTCACACCCTTCAGGCGACTCACAGATGAGCCTGAGCAGAGAACAAGTGACTTGGCAAATATTACAAAGCTACATTCTCTTTGTGAGACCTGATGCAGATTGTGTGGAACATACCTGTAGGCTTCTCCTTAGCTATTTTGGTTTGAGAATTTTCAGGAATACGAATTTTATTCTTTATTTCTTTCTGTCTCTGGGAGGATCTCTCCATAAATGATTTTTTCCTCTTTATAAATGCTTCTTGTAAGCTCCCAGGTAGAGCTATAATCTTTGGAGGGGTTTCTGTTAAAAAAAAAAAAAAAAAAAAGTTGAAGCTTTTTTTGTGTGTGCCAGCAGTGTACAAGATTGTGGGGCAGTGTGAATACTGGAACTGAATCAGGAACTCTGCTGGCCCCTCAGTTTAACGCTAAGCATTTCAGATGCTCAAGGGCATACCTGCAGACAGGATCACTTGCTCCTCGCTGCAGTGTTCAGATACATCTGGATAATCCGGGGTTTCTATTTCTGATACAAGAGGCAGAAATTCACTCACCTAATTGCAAAAAAAAATTATAGATTAATTTACCACTTTTCATCTCACTGAACAGAATCACAAGCACAGGTTCTAAACCTTTAAAGCCCTGGTTCCCTTTGGTAGACAAAGAGATGTGGTCTTTGGGGGAGGTAGGCAGTTGAGTGCCTTACGCTCTAATCCGCAAATGCAGTATAGGAATCTGTATTCAATAGACTTCGTTCCTATTCTACTTTCTTTGTGCTGGTTCTCACATCTGAACTATAGGACTAAGTTTTCTGGGAAGGGAAAGTTTTAATAAATTGACTTTATTCCTATTAAAATGCTTTACCTGACCAGCCTACTCTAGTCAAAAGCTCCCCACACCCCCCACCTTGATTCCTGTCAAGTTCTTCCACACCACTTCTGCATCAGCTCTACTTGTCTCCTGCTTCCCCAAATTACCCTTATCAGTTATCATGCCAACAAGTACTAGGTGTGGAGTCATTTATTAGATAAATAATCTAATACCATATCAGGCCACAAAAAAGGTCCTGCCGTAGTACTCTAGAATCTGAGACTTCTGTGTAAGAGTTTCCCTCTTAATACACTGAAACGGTGGGTGGGGACTTAGATTTTTCTTAGTTTTGTTACCAGTGAATTTATTGTAATCTAGAATCTTAGTAAATAAGAATTAAATTTATGGCGAATTCCCTCCAATGACTATCTTCTAAGAAGTGAAGTGAGCCAGGAGGAATGGTTTCCTTGCAGTGGAGAAAAGTATAAGGAACCTGCAGCTAAAAGAACTTAAAACCTATCTTGGTATAACTTGATGTACATCTTCATTTTTTCTTCAGGACACACACAAAATAAACTCGTAAAGTAATAGCACTCGTTCTGTATCGCCCTCAGGTCTGATTTTTACTTATCTTCTAGAGCTCTGCTGCCTCAGAACTTTTTTGGAACGAAATCAATCATTCATTGAATCAATTCATTCCTGAGTTCCAACCCTTACAAGTCCTAATGAAATCTGTAGCATCATAAGATAAATGTACGTCCCTCTCCTGTCAGCTGTCAGTTGCTCTAAGCACATTTGCACCCAGGAAAGGGAAGGAAATTAGTTTGCAAACAATTCTTAGCGAAAAAAAATGCTATGTGGAAACAAAAGTGGAAAAACTTACCTGTTTCCTTATTCTCAGCTATGTGTTGCTGTGTAAATGAGGTGTATTCATATTAAAGGGAGCTATGAAATTTACCTGAGAACTGTTCTTTGCCTCATTTCCTTTCTTTTCTTCTAGGGTTAGATTTGCAAAATCCATTTCAGCAATACTGGTATCACTGGTGCTTACTAGTGTAAGCTCTGGTTCTTCCATTATACCATGGCCAGATTCTGTCTCCTGTGCAGTAAAATTCAAAAGGAAACCATACCCTTAAAAGTGTAAAAATACGTTACAGAGGAAGAACAGTGGTCTGTGAAGACCACGGTGGTGCCTCCCCCACATCCAACCCACTTTTAGAAATATTAAGACTTTGGGGATGGGTGAAATAATTGTCTGAAAATTGCTATTGCAAGGGTTATAAGCCCAAATGCTTATTATGGGGCTATGCAGATAGTACAAACGCGGATTGACTGGGGGCTGTGTAGAACCTGAGGGGGTAACCGGTAACCTATCGAAAGCAGTAGCTCGTGGGGTGCAGCCAAATGGAGGCCCCTGCTGCCAAATTACATTTTTAGAGGGAAGTATCTTTAATTACACTGAAGAATTAGCAAACCAAACACAAAACCACTCCAACAAAACAAAAGCTGCAAAATAAAGTATCTGTGGCCTAGATGACACTCTTGATCTCAATATAACTTCTATGTTTATCGGTGGAAGGACAATACTAGAAGGCAAAAACCATATTCACGTGACTGGAGTTGAAACCGAGTAGATTAATGCAGTGCAAAGAGGCTGAAGCATAGGCCAAGCCATTAGAAAAGGGATGTGTCAACGGGGAGCAAGACCTTTTATTGGAGATTTCCAATGATGACAAGATTGACTATCTCAGGAATATTAGCAAGTATCTTGGTTGCTTCTGTTGAATTTTGTTTCAAAAGACTTCCCTGGAAATGAATTTATTTACATACAACAGATTTCACTTACCCACATTGGAACTGAGCTCTGTAATGATCCAGAACTTAAAAAGAGCTCTGACTGTGCTAGTTGAGAAAGGTTTCTTAGGATTTTTGGAGTTTCTGCCTTAGTTGAATTCTCAAAATATTTTTCATTCTGAACAGAATATGGTGCCTGAACTGAAGTTCCCATCTCCACTGTTTTGACACAGGATTGAGAATCAATTTCCTCCACCTGTGAATTTATGTTTAAAACCCCACGGGTTTCATTTTTGTCTCCATTGAGTCCTCTTTCTGATAGTTCCTCAAAACCCAGTCTTTGTTTTCTGCCTTCTGGTTGGGCTTTTATTGAGCACTCACTAGACGTAGACCCACATGGAGTGCTATACTGTAGACTTAAGGGATGAAATACATTAGCCTCATCAGATGAACTGAAGACTGAACTCTGTAAATTTCCTACACAGAGGTGGAAATGAACACTTTTTTCCTTAATTTGTATTTTAGTCTGTTCAGAGTCGTTCTGATTTTCCATGCCTTGGGAAGAATCTCTCGCTTCAATGGTGAAAATACTTGATAGATCAACATGCTGGCTCCCCTCCTGTGAAGAAAATTCTGGCAGAAGCTGTTGAAAAGATTGTTCAGATCCTGTAAGAAATAAGTTAACCATAATTACATGTTGTAAAACCTGGATACAGATACAGTCTCTAATAGTCTGAACTAAATTGGAGTAATGAAGTCCGATTACTTCCTACAATTTGAGGAGTGAAAGCTGATGTATGTATACATGAATAGAAAACTAAAAGGATGGTCACTGATTTTCAAATAATTCTGCTCCCACGATGTATTTTCTCCTAGTCTAATAAAATATGGTTATTAGACATGATGAAAACTAGAGAGAATCCTAAGACTCTCCTAAGAGAGACTACTGATTTCAATAACAGAACTCAGACTAAAATGTGCATGTGTATCTCATATAAAAACGTGTGTGTAGATATACAATTTGTACAAGAAGTTTTAGAAGGATACTTAAAACTGTAAGGGTTGAGGTAAGGAAGCTGAGGAACAAGAGGCAGCACTTTTGCTTTTTATCAAGTTCAAAACTGTAAAAATGCAAACTGAGCATTATTCTATTGAAATGAATACACAGAAACAGAAGCTGTAACACTGGGAATGGGTGAGGACAGGAGTGGAGACATACCAAGAGCTGCTAGGCACAATTTCCAAGGAAAGTGGATGTAAACCATGGAAAAGTATTTTCTAACTTAATCATACCCTCAGTATTTTCTGTAGTAAATATCTGAGCTGTAGCATGAGCCAAATGAGGATCCGGTTGCTGGTTCGGGCTTATGTTAGACGAATTCAGGCTGGTTCTCAGTGCTGTAAAGGAAACTGTACTTTTGGACGCTACAACAGCATGGTGGCTTTCACATGAAGAATCTGAGTTCTGATGGAAAACAACAGGGAAAGGCTGACATACTGATTATTACCAATGGGATCAATAGTCATGTTCCTATGATACTACTCTTCCTTAATTACCAGTTTACTTTCACACTAATAATTTGCTTATTTAAACCCAATTCTTCCATCTCAGTCAATATGAAAGAGACTTAAAAAAAAAATTATTTAGAAAACAAATTGCAAATTAACCAGATAGTTTAGAATGCGACAAGATCACTTTCTTTTTCTTTAAAGATTTTGTCAGAGAGAGGGAACACAAGCAGGGGGAGTGGGGGAGGGAGAAGCAGGCTTCCCACTGAGCAGGGAACCTGACATGGGGCTCGATCCCAGGACCCTGAGATCATGACCCGAGCCGAAGGCAGACGCCCAATGACTGAGCCACCCAGGCGCCCCGACAAGATCATTTTCTAAAGGCAGGAACTATTCTGTAGGACAGCCTGGGATGTCAGGGTATGGGAGGAGAAAGACCGAGGTTTGAATCTCAGCTGCTTTACTATAATAGGAAGAGGCTTTAAATTTTGTAAAATTAGTAATAAAAAAAAAACAATAAAAATATTCTTGAGCCTTATATGGATTATACTCATTAGCTGGAGATAAGGCTGACAGGACAAAATTCTAGTACAGCTGGTTTTCAATCTTGGTTCCACATTATAATTGCTTGGGGAGCTCAAAAAAAGTTTTCTGATAATCTAAGCACTCCTAGAGATTCTGATTTAATTGGTCTGGGTACAGCCTGGGCATTGGGATTTTTAAAAGCTTTCCACGTGATTCTAATCGGCAGCCAAGGAAAAGAACCATTGTTCTGTTCTAACAAAAGATAAACTGGTTTTGGAAATTCACAACAATGAAGCATCTACATTAATATACCTGGTAAAAGTCTCTGCTGTCTTGAGAAATCCCAGAGTATGATGATGATATATCAAAATCTGGATGTGGTTCTAAGGGTTTAAATAGCTGACGATGCAAATTTGGAAAAGTGTGTGCCAATTCTGGAAAGTCAAGGTCAACTGTTGCAATTTTGAGAAAAAAAAAGATAAAATTTAATTTTAGGTAACTGCAATTTAACAAAATTACTTCCATTTTTTTTTTCATTGCCAGCAGATGCTTTCAAATGGAGTCCTATCATTACATCCCACATACAAAAAAATAAAGATACTGAATGACCAAAACCTTTGGCAAAGTTTCCATTTTTACTAGCTCCAAAGTCTTATGAAGTTAATTAGAAGAAGCCACTATGATCACTGCTTTGCTATAAGCTTTGTTATTCTTATTTCATTTTGGCATCAATGATTTAAAAAAAGAAAAAAGAAGAAAAGTTCCTGTACAGGGTGTTACTATGGGCCAGGCATTGTACTTCATGTGTACTATCTCATTTAATCTCCAACAGCCCCCTTTTTAACAGAAGAGGAAGGAGTAAGCAACATGCTCACTGTCTCACAGCTAATAAATGATCAAACTAGGGACTCAAGGTCTGATCTTATTCTCAATATTGGCAATACTGCCCCAGCTGTTACAGCTAACTTTGCAACGGTAAAGAAGGTCTGTTCATCTCCGCTACATGTTCTTCAGTCTAATTCATTCCAGACCCACTCTCTCATTGAATGCCCTGTTTTCCATTTATCGTGTCAGAACTGCCACAGCAGGCCAAAGAGACATGAAGCTCAAACAATCATTCCTTAAAACAAAAAGGATGAAAGATTATATAAAAGCACTGTTCGAAATAATTTTATCCTCAAGTCTGTTTTTTCAGTCATCAAATTTGCTTCATTTATGTGCTTGTCTATCATCCGCTACATATGTGTCTTACCAGGTGTAAACTTTTCCACGGCAGGCAACAGAGGTTGATGAACTTCCTGAGAGTCCTGCCTTTGATAAAGAACTTGTGATGAAGGAAGTATAGAACTTAAAATACCTCTCTCCTCTTCTTTACCAGTGGTAGATTCTTGTTCCCTGGGGTCCACATGCTCTGAAAATGACCCTGAAAAATGAGTTCAATGAAAATACTGAATGGTTGGGCACTGTCTTAGAGACAAGTTTTGGTAGACAGGCAAAGGATCAGAGCAATTGATGAAGGATCAGAGCAATTAAGAAATCTCAGATTCCCACTGAATGGGAAAATGTGACAGTAGCAGATAATTCTGAAAATGTTGTTGGAGAACCACAGAGCATCCCTGTGGTCTGCAGGCCTGTGACTTCCAGTAATGTAGAGTATCATACTGCCCATTATCCTCTCAGGTATGAACAGTTTACTTTTGAGATTTAAAGAAACAAGCCCTCTCAGCACATTGTGACAAGCTCTCAATGTTTGCTCTCAGCACTGTACTGACTTCAACTGATGCTGGTCTTTCAGTTTATTTACAAATATTTTGACTTTATTACCTGGATCTGTAAGGCTCAGATCTGTGTTTTCGTAACTTAAAAAGCTCCCAGTAGAAATAGTTACTGATGATAATGGCTCATGATAAATCTCTCCTGTGTCAGCCTAAAAATGAAGGGGAATGTTAGACCACAATGTAGGAAGTAACAGCTAGAAAAAAACCCAAATCAGTGACATTACCAATTATCAATTCTGAGCTCAGATCAAGTGTAGAAACCTTCATAGTTGTAAAGGTCAGTAGTAAAACCCTTTCATCATTGCTCAGAACTCATTAGTCTCACACACGCACACACATCCCCCCATCTCATTTATCAAGTCTTAGTTATACACAGTCACACAATCACCTTTATACACACACACACACACACCCTCCAGACATAAGCCCTTATCGTTCTAAGTTACTTTTGCTTCTCAGAACTAGAGAGATCATGCATCGGGTAGACTGGAAGGTCTTCTGATGCTCAGATTTGGCTATTTTCATCATTGATCCACTTCAGTAAGAGCAGATCTCAGAAAACACAGACTTCAATATTTCACAACTTCTATAAACTAAATAGACAACATGAAACCAAACAGCTCTAACAATGGAGTACATATTAAGACACTACTAACATCATCTGGCTTCACAGTTGGACTCAGATATGCATGTTCTTCCTCCACAGCATGGCTTAATACAGCATGATTCTCAGCCACAGCCTCCTTGACCTTGACTGAAATTGGGGGGGGGGGGTAGTTTAGATTATTATAAGTCAAATTCTTAGCACCAGAGGATATCATTTCTATTTTCCTACAGTTTTCTTTCATATCTTGCTTTGTAGAATTGCCTTATCTTAGACCAAAAAGAAACAGAAACATTCATTTTATTATTCATTAAAAACATTTCCTAGTCAGCACAATATGCTTTTCCCTGGAAAACTGTACTTGTTATTATTCTACAAAGAGGAAATTACCAGTATGATGAGAAATGCTTTTTTTTTTTTTAAGATTTTATTTATTTATTCAACAGAGAGAGACACAGCAAGAGAGGGAACACAAGCAGGGGGATTGGGAGAGGGGAGAAGCAGGCTTCCCGCGGAGCAGGAAGCCCAATGTGGGACTCGATCCCAGGACCCTGGGATCACGACCTGAGCTGAAGGCAGACGCTTAACGACTGAGCCACCCAGGCGCCCCAGGGAAATGCTTTTGTTATTAAGTGAAGCAAGAATATTCTATCATTAATACAGTATGATGTCAAAGTTGAGAAAAATGCATATAAAAAAAGGCAATATATAAAAATTATTTGGTGTCACTTAAGAATTCAGGTATTCTGAGTTAATTTTTCTCTTACTTCAAGAGCCAACATTTATGGGAAAGCTAGTCAAAGTGTACAGTTATCTGTGGCTCTGAAACAGAATAAAATTAAAACTGTGCCACCAAATATATAAACTAAAAATGTGTGTCTCATTATCACCATGATTTTATTAAGAGACATACACATTAAAAGTATGTTTCTTAAATGTTTTGGTAAGAAATGTTTTCTCAAAGACCCAGGACACACACATGTACCTGTATATTTATAAAATAATACCTATATTATGGATAATGAGGCAGAAACAAAGCTAATACTGAATATTATATATTAAGTACAATTTGTTTTCAATCATTTTTTACTGTCTTCTACTTCATTGAAAATATTATTTTGACCTAATTGATATAATCAATAAACTGTTACTTGGTTTCTTCTATACAAACTAAAATTTTCAATAAAGAAACTAAGATGTGAAATTGTACAGTAAGTTATTTTTTCCTAGGCAGCTCATTTCAAAATCTAGTTGGGAGATAAGTTAATCTGGGGTTTATCCATTTATAATCATAACTATACTGTTATCTGTAACATACAAAAAAGATTCTCCCAGGGGGAAGATTTGAGTAGAGTAAGAGGTAAGAAAATAAAAGTAAGAAGGGAACAGGTCTTCTCTTTTGGAGAAATGTTACAGAATTCAGTGGACAGGTCTCTGAAAGAGCTGGAAGAGAAACAAGTATCAGTGGTTTGGAAAGGACTCACTGATACAAGGGGCCCATTATGAGATTATTGAAAAGGGGAAGTAGCATCATGAAAGCAATGCCTTGAACAGTCATCTTCCCATGATATGCAAGAATTTCCTGCTTTCCTTCCGAAGCAAAGCACCATTTCCCACCTTCCTAAAAAAGCAAAGGGTACAGAGCTTGAAGTTAGTGATACCACCATAAGAAATCAGGCTGAGGTGATGAGGACCCGAATAAAGAGGAAGGGAGGGAACAGAGAAGAAGTAACAAAGCCGGCACCCTCTTTTCTAAGACCGAAACAATGGATGATTATGAGAAAGAAAAAGCAGCCCCGAGCTGACCTGGCACAATCAGCGAGGCTTTAGTGTTCTCCTGTTAAACATAATTTCACAGAATACCAATAACAGGAAAGGCTACCCTGTGACTATGATGGATCAAGACAAAAATCAGGCCACCAGTACTCATGTCTAAACACAGACAAAACCAGGAGTATAATCCAAACCACAAAAATGACCAAGCATCTCCTTATCTTGGCCTGAATTGAGACAAAAAGTGTGACTTGATGTATTTTTAATGTCAAATATAAGGAACAATTTTTAAAAATATTATTTATTAGAGAGAGAGAGAGAGAATTAATCGCAAGCACACTCTGTGCTGAGCATGGAGCCCGACGCAGGGCTTGATCCCACGACCTGAGATCATGACCTGAGCCGAAACCAAGAGTCAGATGTTTAACCGACTGAGCCATCCCAAGTGCCCCGAGAATGATGATTTATAATAAAAGCTATATGTGCTCATTATGATTTCAGAAAGCACCAAAAGTTATAAAGAGGGTAAATTCCTCCTTTTCCTACCACTCATAAGCAACCACTTACTGCACTTTGGTGTTTTTCTTTCTTGCTTTTTTTTGTATGAGTAACTGCTGCTTCTTTACTAGTTATAGCTTTCATAAGCCTCACTCCATTATTCCCACCTCCTGGATAATTCCTAAATGGAACTGCCCCTGTTTCCTGATAACATCCAACACTCATAAGTAGTGCCCCATTTCCTTGAAGCCTCTCCCAAATCACCTAATACAAGCCCAAATCTTACAGTAAGTCCTTTCTAATACCTGTACTGAGACACCTCCCAGTTCCCTGTTGTGAGCATTCTACCTGACTGCAACAAGTCAGAGCTTGTTCTCAGCTCTGTTCAACTATAGGTTAAGTTCCTGGTCCTCTTTGGCTAGAGGACACCAACAGTAGACTAAAAAGAAGTACAGGTATCCACTGGCTAAATCTAAAAGAATGATAACAGTTTTATTTTAAACTGTTGGCTCTCTCTCGTCTCTCATTCTATTAAACTATAGTGACAGCAAAAATAGAAAGAAATCTGGTTAGAAAAGGTAACTGCTTAAAAGATACTTTGGAACTAATGCAACAGTATGAATTAGAACTATGCTTTGTAGGGTAAGCAGTATTACAGACATGAAACAGTTTGTTATATATGTGCAGAAATTCAAAAGGGGAAAAAAATTAATACTGGTTGTGTTTGGGAGGCAGGATTAAGTGATTTTTTTTCCTGGTAACTCTCTTTTCCAAATATTTTAAAGTAAACAAAAAGCATGTCATTTAGAATGCTACAGAATATTTTAAAGATAATATTTAATAGTATTAAATTAAATATGGACTGCTACAAATAGGCTTAAGTACAAAATTTGTGGAGGTTGCCAACGGTGAAAACCTCATACCCTCATATACTTCCTATTAGCATTTATTTAGTAAAATAATTTAAAAGCAAAATTACTATTCTCTAAATAAACTTCACTCCCTCATTCAGCTTTTTGTGTAAAGAAAGAATATGTGCTTTTTGTAAAAAAGAAAAAAAAAACTATAATACATGAACATATAAAATAGAAAGTGAAACCCAGCCTCCAACAAAGGTAAACCCGTACCAACACTTTGGTGATTATCATTCCAGACAATTTTCAATGCATAAAGATGGTTTTACTCCTTTCATTTAACAAGTACACAGAACCACATGGTCCAGACGCACCATAATGATTCTATTACCAACAGTCACTAAAGCTATTCACCATTTCTCATTACAAATTACACTACAGTAAATATCTTTTGTCCACATACCCTTGTGCACAGCAATTCCATTGCCTATTTCTCTCTCTCTCACCTGCTTCCTTGGAGTCATCACCACAGACGTTCTCCTGGGCAATGGGGTAAAGACAACCAAATGCATCACAGTTCAGTGGGCTCCCTAAGAAACTTTGTTCTCGGCTTACTGAGACTCTTAGAGGGTCCCTGTCTTGATAAAAGTCTGGTTTACCTGGGAGGAAGAAAAGATGGACTCATTAGATTTTCACTTATGTTTCTAGAGTTAGTAGTTAAAACGAAAGTGGCAATTTAGATTGCAGGTAAAAATCTATGTAGCAAGAAAATAATAACCGCTTATCTTTCACACAGGCCTTTAAATTATTTCACTTCGATTTTACTAACTTTTTAATGATAGTCCCACTTCCAACACCAGATAATACTTCAGTATTGACTAATCACAGAAAAAAATGCCTGGAGAATTTACTAACCATGAATAGTATTGTAAGGTGTAGTCTTTGTTCATAAAATAGAGTCAAAAATAGCTGCAGCTAATCTGTGGTGTAAGAAATCAAGGTAGAGGTTTAACCTGGAGAGAATGGATAGACTGTAATTGGGAGGACACAAGGGGAGGGTTCTAGTTCTTGACCTGAGTGGTGGCTACATAGGGGTGGTTATTACAACAGTAATCACTGAAATAAACACTTGCAATTTGTGCACTTCTCTGAATGTTATACTTTGATACAAAAATAACAAGTAAGGAAACAGAGGAGTGGGAGATACCCAAAGTAGAAGCTAGTCTACTGTGCACAACCCTAGCAAAGCTTGGCAATTCAAGGCACCAGGTATTCCATAAGGAAAGTGTGCACCAGGGAACGAAAGACAGGGAGAATGTTTAGAAATACGTACTTGGAACAGATCCATCCCATCTCCTAAGATCCCTGTCCCTCAACATCATCCCCACAGAAGACTAAAGGTTTATTCTCTGGAGAAACTGAATCCAGTACACCCTGAAAACAGGGGGCTCAGCACCAAAAGGAAGCAACGGTGGAAAGAAGGGAGGATGCCATGAGGTAATCAGGGGTATTCAAGTCTGCAACTCAATGCAGATCCCCCCAGGTTTGGCTCCATAATAGCAACAGCCAGACTTGTATCAAGCTCAGAGGATCTTTTCCTAAAGAAACTAAACTGTGAACTGCCTCAAGGAAAAGAACTCCAGATATTAAATTGAGGGTACCCAATGAGAAACCTTTTCTAATGAAGTTCAGCAGGAAACAAGGCCCCTGCTTACAAAATTCCTACCTAGCCTTTAGCATCCCACTCAAATATGCAAGACGTTAGAGAAAAGCCTCTAAAAAATGAGAAACAAAAAAGGAACAAAAGAATTCAGACAAACGGAGAAAATACAGGAACCCAAACAAAACATTATATATATTCAAAGCAGGTAATACGTTGCACCCCTGAGAAAACAGCAGGATGCTATGAAAAAGGAAGAAAAACAAAACAAAACCAGGAAAAGAGCAAACTTATAGAAACTGCAATTTGACAGTCAAAATGAAAATTCCTAAGTTAGAAAAAAAAAATTGAGGAAATTCTTCCAGAAAGAAAAACCAAAAGCAGAAGAGATGAGCTAGAGAGGAAAACTGGAGGGTCAATATAGATCAGTATCTCTCAACACGACTTAGGAGCCTGTAGCTATTATCTTTCCTTCTACATGCCTCCTTCCCCTCCTACTGCCATGAAATATTAACTACAGATATGCTAACTTTTTATGTACACCTGTGCTTTGGTACAAAAACACAGTAAGACTTTTCACCTCCCCAAGAACCAATTCTCATCCTCTTCGGAAGCAGTAACACCCTTACTGAGAATGCATGACAGAGCTCCCCAACTTTCAAGTGGAAGGTGTTTCACAGAGAAACTGGTGTGATCTCACCTATTACAGGTATGTGAAAGAAGTATTAGTGTGAGAAGACAGATATTTAACAAACTTTAAGCAAATAAAAGGAGACAATTTACTATACAAGAAAGTTGTACAAAAAAAGGAAACAGTTTCACTGTCCTCGCAGTGAAAAACATTTACACATTAGGATGATGGTAATTTAGCTTAATTTTTCCTAAAATTCATTGCCAACTCTTGTGGTAAATATAAGAAGAAACACATAAAAGACTTGAAAAGTGGCTGCCTCTGGTAAGGTTAAGGGGTGAAGGATGGGTAGGGGCAGGAAAAAAAATGCTGTTTCATGTTATAACCTTTTAGCACTATTTGCCTTTTAAAACCATTTGCCTGTAATATTTTGACTAAAAGTATTATCCAAAGAAGTGTGATAAAGGCTAGGATAAAAGCTCCAAAGATCCAGGAGAAGGATACTTGATAGTTTAGGCCCAGTTTACCAGAGAAGGGGCCCTTAATCAGCCCCACCCAGAGGAGCAAGAGCATGAAGGGCCTAGCAGGTGAAGCTGGAGACTGAGACTCAATTTAGACTTATTCCTTGAATCGAACAGAAGCCCAATGAAGAGTTTCAAACAGGAAGATGCAGAGAGAGCTTACTCAAAATGTACCATGGGAAAATTAGAGTATAGCGAGACTGGAAACAGGAAGACATGGGGAGCTGTAGTAGCCACTTGAGGGGGCCTGCATTCCTGAGTGGGAGTGAGAACAAGTGGACAGAGGCCCAAGCTGAACAAGGAGAACTGAGAATTGGTGATTTTTATTGGGTGTCGGAGAGATAAAGACAAGGGCAGTGTTACATCTAAGTACTTGCCCTGAAAAAAGAAGGCTCAAGGATAAGGAGGTGGTGGTGAAGGGTGAGCTATATGATACATCGTTTTCCCTTTGAGACAAGATGACATTTTTGCAATCACAAACATAACTCATTAAATCATAGGAATAAAAAAAAAATCATGGGAATCAATGGTGAGAATCTCCCAGGGTGCATTCTGAATTAGGGAAAGCACTAATTCCCAAATAGCTGTGGTTTGCCAAAGTTACAACTTCCATAAGACACAATAAGGAAGCAGAAAGGGGACTGATTCTTACGAGTTACTCTGAATCTCTACCTTCCTTAATTCTTTCAGTCAGAAACAAAGGTACAATATTTTATGGCTTAAGACCAAAGCAGCAGTTAATACTGCACTTCTACGTACTTTTCTAGTGACAAAGCCAATTTTCCCCCTTAAAAAAGAATGTGCTTTGATAAATTTGATCAATTACTTGAGTCTGAATTCTAAAAATAATTATGAAATTCAAATAGGGCTATTTACTGAAGATTGCAGGGAGGACTTTTCCTAGATAATTGCATCTAGGAAGAAGTAGAGAGAAGAAATATAGTTGTAACTATCTTTAAAGCCAGGATTTTAAGCATAATAATTATCCTATAAAAAATACAAGAAAACAGCAGTGAAGCTATTGAAGTAGAAAAGCAGCAAAGAAGAAAAGAAAACACAGAGTTACTCCTAAAGAAACAGGTTTAGAAAGAAGGCAGATATGAAAGGAAGCAGAGGGAAGCAAGAGTGTCAGAAGCAGAGGATACTGAAGAATTTTTGTCTACAGTAAACAGATTTTCACCATTTACGAGAAGAAACTAGTCACTTAATGCCACATTTAAGTCCAAATTTTAAATACTGTTTATGTAAACCATTTCTTTCTTTCATGAATACTCACAGCCTGTTTCTTCAAGACAAGAAATTTAGCATGGTGAAAAAACTATTAAAAAATCCTGTTTTATCAAACCATTTATTTACCTAGTATAGACGTTCTGCCACTTGCTGGTGACTCTACCTCTGGTATAGCACTGAGTTCATGCTGGTTCAAGTCCAAGCCACATTTCACTTTTGCTACAGGGGGCTTTGAGGATCTCCTGGCCAGTTCTTTGTCCAGATGCTCACCTATCAAGTCAGTGACAGATTCAGGCATAGTACAAATCTGTTAGCATACGACAAGCTTTATTTCAGCCACCAGGTTGCTGAAGGTGAAAGTAAAGAATAATCAGGATAGTTACAATAAAAAAACGGAGTTATCTTACCACTTTGCTTGGCACCACTCTCTTCTGAAAGCAGCTGATTATCACCACAGTTGCTCCTACTCGCAAGACTAATGCCTTCCTGATCATCTCCTGCTAGGTCTTGGAGATGAGGAAGCCACTCTCTGAGCTTCTGAGTGTCTACATCACCTTCAGCTGTGGGCTTACTTATCTGAGAAAGCGGACAATTGAGGGTGGGGATGACACAAGATGAGGGATCATGTGAAGAATTCACCAGATGTGTATCATCCTTCTTAAATTAGAACCTCAACCAAATATTTCCATCAAATACACTATTGCAATTTTAGAGATTTAAAAAAATGCGAAATGCTTCTAATACAGAAAAGGTGATACTTCCATTGAAAAGTATGGCCTTTCACAGGGCTTGGACTTAAAAACTTAGTCTCTACTGTGTCTTTTAGTAAGACATTATACTTGAGTACTCTTCCCTGCTTTTCTTTCCCCATTACTTTTCCTTAAAATGACCAGGAAATCCCTACAACTCAAAGCTCTCATGAACTCAACTCAGGCTTCTTTTGAATGTCAAAGGATTTATAGAATTCAATTTAGGCTAAATCATAGATTCAGGAAGTGGCCTATTAAAATAAAATGGATAGATTCACATTCAGGAGAATATACTCATCTCCCCTACAGAGAAACCATGAATGTCAATGTGACCGTGCCAGAGTCTTCTCACCAACTCAATAACAAAGAGCACGTCTAACTGCCCATCAGCCTAAAATCATGCCAGTTTTAGAACAGGTGGTGATATTGTCACTAACGGAAAAAGGTGGTACTAATTTTGATTCAAATACAAATGTCGACAAAGTGCTATACAGAAAGCACAAGACTTGCTATTTGCATAAAAGAAATTCTGCTAATTAGTTTGCAATTTAATCTTTTTTTAAAAAAGATTTTTATTTTTGCGAGAGAGAGCGTGCCCGCATGTGCTCATGAGTGGAGGGGAAGGGGCAGAGGGAGAAGCAGACCCCCCCCACCCCCGCTGAGCAGGGAGCCCGACAGGGAACTGGATCCCAGAACCCCGGGATCATGACCTGAGCCGAAGGCAGATGCTTAACCGACTGAGCCACCCAAGTGCCCTTGCAATTTAATCTCATGGTAAGCTCAAAGCCTTTATAAAAAAACTTCAAATGGCAATCTGCATTTTTAAGGGTGTTTGCATTTGGCTATGTCAAAATAAGGCTGAAATCAGTTGGGCTTCAAACAACTATTAACCTCATAAACACCATGCAAGGTAGAGTCAATTTTTATTTTTATTTTTATTTTTTTTTGAGAGAGAGAGAATGAGAGACAGAGAGCATGAGAGGGAGGAGGGTCAGAGGGAGAAGCAGACTCCCTGCTGAGCAGGGAGCCCGATGCGGGACTCGATCCCGGGACTCCAGGATCATGACCTGAGCCGAAAGCAGCCGCTTAACCAACTGAGCCACCCAGGCGCCCTCAATTTTTATGTTTTAATTTCCAGTGTTTAAGGTAGAAAATTAAAGCAGTTAAGGTCAAACCATTTATTCTCAAATAACTGAGAATTTATTTAGGCCTGAGATTAAAAATATATCTAGCTTGTCTGAGTCGGGTTACCTCTATTAATTTAATTTCTAGGTATTCAAGTTTAATACATACCTGATTATATTTAAAGAAATCCTTCAAGGTCTCTTGATGTTTCTGTATCTGCTGCTGCAATGCTGTTTGTCTCTGTACAAGCAATTCTTCTTGGGCTTTTTGGCTATATTGCAGAACTTTCTTTTGTAGATCCAGCTGCTTCTGAAGTCCTAGGTTATCTTGCTGAGTTAAGACAGGTTGTGAAAAACACACAAGTCTATCTTGAAATCTGGGGATCATGGAATTGCTTGAGGGAGCTGCATGTTCATTCTTAGATGAATACAATTCACCATGGTTTTTAGATTTAACTTCAGCAAAAGGCAGTGGAATAAATGAATGCTCGCTTTCTGTGGGTAAAAACAAAGAGGGAATAGCATGCCCGGCAGATTCACTTTCAGTCAATTTTGTTTGTTTGTTTAACAGCAGTTCTTCTCGGTCCTTCTCATTAGAATGCACCACTTCCCTCTGTAAGTCCAACTGGGCTGTCAAAGAATCTTGCAGAGGCAGAACAGGTAGTGATGAACTTGAAGGTCTATCCTGGGATGTTGGGATCTCAGGATGACTTGAGGGAACAGTACTGTTACTTCTGGTTGCAAGAGGCTTTTGGATTCTTTCAGAGTCAGCAACAGGCGGTGCTCCCTGGGATAATGATGAAGAGCTAATCTGCTCAGATGATACCCTTTTCTCCAATTTACTTAGTCTTTGCAAAAGTACTTCTTCTTGGACTTCCTGTCTAGATCGAATGGCTTTCCTTTGTATTTCTAACTGCTCTTGAAGTACTTTCAAATCACCCTGGGGAAGCTGGACAAAATGCTCAGAAGATAACTCTTCCTCAAATTTATACTGTCTGGGCAAAACCAATTCTTTCTGGGTTTTCTTGCCACACGGAAGGGAATTTCTTTGTGCATACAAGCGTTCCTGTTGAAGTGCAATCAAGTGATCTTGCTGAGGTAAAATAGGCTGTGATACACCTAAAAGCCCATCAGGCAATCCTGGTGTCTCAGAATGTCTTGAGGAACCTGTATTATCACTCTTAGTTGAATATGGTTCTTGGATTCTTCCGGATTCACTAAGAGGTGATGAAGCAAATGAATGCTGTATAACTGGGGGTAGGAAGGAAGAGGAGCCAACCTGCTCAGGAGCTTTTCTTTGCTTCCACTCACTCTGTTTGTGCAAAAGTAATTCTTCCTGAGCTTCCTGTCTAGATTGAACGATAGCTTCTCTCTGTGTAGCTAACCTTTCTCCAAGCACCTTCAAATTATCTTGTTGAGGCCGAATAAGTTGTGATATCCTCAAAAGCCTATCCTGCAATTGTGGGATCTGAAGATGGCTTGCAAGATTTTTACCATCACTCTCTGTTGAAGGAGGCTCCTGTGTTGTACCAGATTCAGCAGAAGGTAACGAAGTAAATGAAGGCTGTCCTACCTGGGGTCTGAATGAGGAGTCAGTTTGTTCCGAAGATACATTTCCTTGGGTTTTCTGGCTAAAATGAAGGACCGCCTTCTCTGTATCCAGCCATTCTTGGTGTTCCTCCAAGCCAAGCTGTGAAAATCCCAGAAGTCTTTCCTGAAATCTCGGAATCTTAGACTGGCTTAAGGGAACTGTACTGTCACTCTTGATTGGCATAAATTCCTGGAATCTTTCAGACTCAGCTACCTGGGACAGGGATAAAGAGGTGCCAGTCTGTTCAGAAGAAACTATTTTTTCTAATTCATGTGGTTTGTGTACAAATTCCCGAGTTTCTTGTTCAGCACCAAGCATTACCCTGTGTGTGTGTGACTGTTCTTCAAATGCTGTCAAATTTTCTTGCCGTGGCAGGTTATGCTGTGGGAAACCACGAGGCTCATCCTGAAATGCTGGGATTACCGGATGACTGGAGGGAAGAACACTCTCCTTTTCAGATAAATAAAAGTTCTGAATTCTTCTTGGCTCAGTTTTAGCAGAAGTTTGTGAAGTAACTAAAGACGGAGAAACCGCTGGTGGAAGTGAAGAACTCATTTGCCCAGACTTACTGTCTCCCAAATCCCTTGGTCTATGCAAAAGCAATTCTGCCTGGGCTTCCCGCCCGGCCTGAAGAGCATCCCTCTGTGTAGTCACCTGTTCTCGGAGCAACTGCAAACTATCATGCAGAGGTAGGAACTGCTGTAGGAAACTCAAGGACCCAACCTGAGATTTTTGGTCTTCAGACTGGCTTGAGAGAAGTCCCTTTGCACTCTCAGATGAAAACTGCTCCTGGATCTTTCTAGAATGAGTGCCAGCAGAAGGTAGTGAAGTAAATGTATGCTGAGCTATGTGAGAAGGGAGAGAAGGGGGTGCAGTCTGTTCAGACCATATTCTTCCATTCAATTCACTCTGTTTATGTACACATGATACTTCCTGGGCTTCTCGCCTCGCCTGAAGGCTGTCCCTCTGAATATTTAACTGTTCTTGGAGAAATTTAAAATTATCTTGCTGTGATAAGACAGGCTGTGAAAAACTCAAAAGCCTATCCGGAAGTCGTGGGAGCCCAAGATGGCCTGAGGGAACTGCAGTATCATCCCTGGTTGGAGAAGATTCCTGGATTCTCCCCGATGCAGCTCTGGCAGAAGGCAGTGTGGCAACTGAATCCAGAGATACTAATGGAAGGGAGACAGAGAGGCCAGTTTGTCCTTCCAATTCTTTCTGTTTGTACAAAAGCAATCGTTCCTGAGCTTCCTGTCTTGACCGAAGAACTTCCTTCTGTAGGTCTAACTGTTCTTGGAGAGCCTTCAAATTACCCAGCTGGGCTGTGATATTCTCTGAGGTTGGTAAAGACTTATCCTGCATTTGGCTGATTACAGAATGACTTACAGAAACTGCACTTTTGCTCATGGCTGAAAAGGATTCCTGGATTTTTCCAGATCCAACTGCAGCAGGCAGAGAACTAAAAGCATGCTCAGCTGACAGTGGCTGGAATGAAGAACGTTCAGTTAGGATGGAGGGTATACTTTCCTTGTTCTCTGAGAACCTTTGATGGGGATCTGAAGTTTGAAAAGTTGTTGCCCTAGATATTTCAGCTATTTCTTTAGGATCCTGTATTAGCAGCCTATCATGTGACAAAGGCTTTGAAAGTGTATGAGAATCTTTATGAACCAATTTATAGTCTCTCTGTTGTACTTCACTCTGCGAGAGTTGCTTAGGTTGTTCCTGCGATTCCAAAGACTGCCTGTCTAAAACATCTGAAGTGATTAATTTGTCTGTTTCTACCTGTCTTTGTGGAAAGAGACTTTCTCTTGGAACCTGAAAATAATCTTGTTCTAATTTGGAGATCTGTATGGATGGTATAGGTTGATATTTGTTAGGACTCAACTTGGGTCTCTGACCTTGATCCCAATGCTCTGATATAACAGTGGGTCTTTGAGAATTCTGTGGCAGTACTGATATAACAGAATCAGGTATCAATGAAGTGGCTAACCCGGATGAGTACTTTCCTTTTAACACAGTCTGATATTCGAGTAATCGTTTCCTGGCTGTTTCAACAGACTGTCTGTGAAACCTATAACAAGCACAAAAAACCAAAGATTATTCTTTCTTGATGAAAAAAATGCCCTATATTCTCAAGTGTCTACACATTAAATTCAACAAATAGCAATTTAGGTTTGGCCATTATCATGATGGAAAAAGAACAACATTCATATTGTTCTTTGGGAAACTTATATACTATAGTTCGAAGGGAATTCTGATTAGATCTTCATATAAAACAAATAATAAATCCTGAAGAGGCAGCCACACAGTATATCACATATAAATTGTACCCTAGCTAATACCTGTTCTGCTGTAAAAGCTGATGTTGATAGTTACGAATCATCTGCCTATGATTATCTTCATCAGAAGTTACACTGTATGGTGCTGGAGCAGTGCCAACCTAATAAAAGACAAAGCTACTAATTAAAAGGCAAATCCAGAAACAAGTACTAAAGTATTTTATATAAACTGAAGTTCTACAACTGTAAACTTTCATACAGCTTTATTTTTCGTAAAAAAGACTGGCACTTCCATTATTAAGAAATGAAGTAATCCACCATTCTCCTTTAGTGCCAAGTCCAAGAGCTCAACACACACTTTATTTATAAATCAAGGTCACATATACTTGTACCCTTTAGAAACTGAAAGATGAAAGCCATTAGGTCTGTATAAGCTCACATATACATGTATCTATATCTACTTATATATGCACACACAGTGTTAAAAGAAAAAAAATTACCAAATAAAAATTACAAATGCATTTTACTTTCCTGAATGCTACGACTGCTCATATTTTCTTATCCCCCAACAACCTATGTAGGGATGAGATTTCCTGCATCCTACCCCAGTCTGCTGTGTTCTTTGCCTTTTTTCTTCTTCCAGCTGAGCCTTGAAGCAATCAGTTTCTAATCTTAACTTCTGTTGTTCAATTTGTTCAAGTAATTCCAACTGCTTTTGCTTCTGCTCTTCTATTTCCATTATCTAAGTAACAAAAATACTACTATCTATTAACAACAAACTCAGACAAAAGAAAAGTTTATATGAATTACATTGACAAGAAACCGATCTCATCACCAAGAATACCAGTTACCTGAGAAGAAAGTGGTAATGTTTTATCTGTTACTGCCCCTGCCAGAGGGAGGAAGAGGGTGAGATGGGAAAAGGAGGAAGGAGAAAAAGAGACAGGGAAGGAAAAAATAAACACATTAACTGTCCCCACTTCCTGTGGGAGCACGGTGAAACCTTGCTCACCACTCAAGACCCACCTCCAGAGAAGCAGCAAATGATGCTCAGCCAAATTCTGTGTTTGCATCTTTAAATTTACAGTGTTCTCAGCAAGAAAAATGACTGAAGAAATTAAATATCAAGGCCTCACAAATAATTTGACTTCTTAGGCATACCCATAAAGGGAGTACAGTTATCTAGAGGCCAAATAATATATGAGCAACATTCTGTGTCTTCTGTCAGGTGTGAAACAGACGGGAAGACAATGGCAGAGGGCTGACACATAAACTCTAGTATTACACCAACACACACACACACACAAACACACAGAGATCCAAATAATTAGAACATGTCAGAGGAGCTCCACGCTTCCTAAGGACAGGGACTAGTCTGACTGGTCGTGTGCTAAATCCAGTACCTACTACAGTCCCTAGAACACACATAACACATAAATATATATATTTTTAAACTTTTTCTAAAGCTTTATTGAGAAATATTTCACATACCATAAAATTCACCCAAAGTATTTACTTCAGCCTTTTTATATATTCACAGGGTTGTGCGAACATTACCACAAACTAATCTTAGGACTTTTTCAGTACCCCAAGAAGAAATCCCATACACACTAGCAGCCATTCCTCTTTCCTGCTTTCCCCTCATCCTTCCACCAGACTCAACCTTATCAATTATTAATCTACTTGCTGTCTCTAAGTATTTGCCTATTCTGGATATTAAAATAAATAAAATTATACAATATGTGCTCTTATGTGACCGCTTTCTTTCGGTTAGCATGTTCCCATAGTCCATCGATGTTGAAGCAGCAGACACATAAATATTTACTGAATAAGTAGAACAAGGAATATATGGGTAATTTTATGAAGAGGAACACTTCTGCTACAGATAATGAAGAATAATCTTGTTTTCAAAATAAAAAATGTCTCAATCTGGTATTTTACCTATTCCTTCAGGCAAGAGGGCTACAGCTGAGTTCTTGTCTGCATCTTCCCTACTTTCCCCTCACTCACGGGAGCCACTGAACTTAGACCATTTACATTTCTGTAGTACCTCTAGAACTACACTATCAATACAATAGTTACTAGCTACATGTGACTCTTAAAATTTAAATGAATTAAAATAAAACTGAAAATTCAGTTACTCAGTTATACTAGTCATATTTCAAGTATTCAATAGCCCATGCAGCTAGGAGGTACCATAACGGGACACAGATATGGAACATTTCCATAACCAGAGAAAGCTCTACTGGACAATACTGCTTTAGAATACTGATTAGAAAACACTCATCTGAGAAGAAATACTGGTTTACAGAATTCTTACTTCCCAGCTGTATTTTCATAAAAACTATGACTATAAACTAGCTTAGTGACAATTAACATCTTTCAAGGAAATCTGTGTTAAAAAAAAATCTTGTATTAAAGCAAATGGGACCAAAATTATAGTTAAGGAGGTTGAATTAACAATTTTTCTTCTGAAATACTATTTTTCAAAAAAACTTTTGAGGTTATAAAGCCTAGCTGAACTCAACCAATATTTATTGAACACTTACTATGTACAAAGCATTGCACCAGAAACTGTAAAGTAAATAGAATTTTCAAAAAAGATAGTCTCTAACAAAAGTATTAAATATAAAACAGAATGCAGTAAGGGTCAAATGAGTAGTACAAGCAAAGATGAAGTATCTTCTATCAGCTGAATGAATAAAACAAGACAGAAGAAATAGTATCAAAAGCAGCCAGACAGTAAGACAAATTTCATTGATCACACAAAATTATAGAACCTAGGGGAAGAAAGAAACCTCTAAAAATAAAAATTTCAGATTACCTGTTTCTGCCTTGCTGCCATTCTAATTCTGGCTGCTTCTTCTTGAGGATGAAGTAGAACTGAACTCTGAGCTACAGCTGTGATAGGCTGAGCCTCCTTTATTTCTAAGAGAATCCCTAAAACAAAAATTAGTTTCAATAATTTAGAATTCTGACAACGCTATAATTCTCTTTATTCATTTACCACATATGTAATTTTATTAGGAAAAAAATGTTAAGTTGAGCAACTTTAATTTGAGAATGTGATAAAAAAGAAATACCTTTTTCCTTTTCAGAGTCTATATCCAATGAAAGTGGTTTCTCTTCACTAGTAAGTGGTCCAGAGTCAACTGTTAGAGTATCACTCTCAGCAACTGTAGTAGATATATTATTAGGAACATATTATCACTGTAAGCCTAAATCTGAACAAAGTAACAAAAACCTGCATTTGGATTAACAATTCAATTTTGGCTCGTCTGTCATATTTAGTTAAGATCCAGTCTTGTTCCAGATGACTGCATATTTTATACATTAAACTTGAGCCTAGTACCAGAAGACAGATGGGAGACTAAAATTGTGAACCAAAAGGAAAAAAATGAAGAACTGATTAAAAAGGTTTACTGACAGTTTCAAACACAAGGAAAAAGCAAAGAAGGATAGACAAAGCAAGACACCTAAGTTTAAAGAGAAGCTTAAGGAATGTATCCCTGCCATTTTTAGATAGGATTTTTCTTATTTCTGAAATCAGAACAGAGAAGGAAAAGGAAGTTAAAGCAGTTTCTTGGACCATATCAGGGTAGTCAGAAACTCTGCATCAAGCATTCATTCATTCACTCACTCATTTATACAGCTCCTACTTACGTGCTGCATGCTGGGGATACAGTGGCAAATTTTAAAAAGGCCTAAAGGAGGTTTTACAGGGCAAGTGGGGGGACAGAAACATTAATCATCCTAAGAAAAAATTACAAAACTAGTAACTGGTAAGTGCTATATAAGAGAAAGAAAGGATTATGCAGTAGAGTATTACAGGAGAATCTAAATTAGACTAGGGGCTCAGGTGAGATTTGTCTTAGGAAATGACATTTAGGCAGGCATCTGAAAGGTAAGAAGGAATGAGCCAGGTAAAGAAGGTGGGGAGGTAGGAATGAATAGGAGATGTAGTCAGACAAACGGGAGAATGAATGAAGCAAGATTATGCTGAAGAAAGCCAACTCGTACAGGGCCTTTTAAAAAATAACGTGGTTATGGATTGAAGACGAAAGAGCCTCCTTTTACTGAATTCTAAAACCACATTCTCTCCTACTTTGTCGGCCACTCCTTTTTACCACCTTTGCTGTCTGCCCCTTCTTTAGTCATCTTATAAATGGTGGAGTCCCTCAAATGGTGTCATAAGACCTCTTCTCACTAAATTCTTTCTCCTAGAAGAGTTCTTCTATGCCCATGGCTTTAAATATCATATCTACATCTGACTTCCAATCCACTCTTGTTTTAAGCTACTCAATCCAGCAAATACTAATTGAGCATCTTTTATGTTCAAGGCACTGGTCTTGCCCTGGGGATACAGCAATAAAGAAAACCTAGTTCCTCTCTTCAATGGAATTGAAGGATGTACAGGGTGGAGAAAGGGTCAAGAAGCAACTAAACCAAGGAAGTAAATTTATGGTCCAGGGGGTGCTGGTAAGAGCAACGGAAGGAGTGAAGGTAAGAGCTACGGAGAAAAAAAAAGCAGGGTAAAGGGGATCGGGAGTGAAGGCTATAGGAGGAGGAGGAGGAGTGTAGAAACCTGCCATTTTATTATTTTTTTAAAGATTTTATTTATTTGACAGAGAGAGACACAGCAAGAGAGGCAGAGGGAGAAGCAGGCTTCCCGCTGAGCAGGGAGCCAGATGTGGGGCTCGATCCCAGGATCCCAGGACCACGACCCGAGCCAAAGGCAGAAGCTTAAAGACTGAGCCACCCAGGCGCCCCAAAACTTGCCATTTTATATAGAGTGAACAGAGAAGGCCTCACTGAGAAAGCCATGTCTCAGCAAGTATCTGAAGGAAGTGAGTGAGGCATAGAAATATCCAAGAGCTCCCCAGCCAAAAAGACCAGCAATTTGCAAAGGCCATGTAAGTCATGTTTGCTATGTTTGAGGAACAGCCAGGAAGCCAATGCCTATGGTGAGTAGTTTGGGAGGGAGGTGTGGGAGAAAATGAAGTTAGAGAAAGTGAGGGTGAAAGAAATGGTGGGAGAGGGGTATATATGTGTATGTATTATACAAGGCTTTGATGCCACTGTAAGACTTTGGTTTTAACCGAATGAATTGGGTAGTTGTTGGAAGCCTTCCCCGAGGAATGACTAGAGGTGATTTGTGCTTTATTTATTTATTTATTTATTTTTTATTCTTATGTTAATCCCCGTGATTTGTGTTTTAAGAAGATTCTGGGACTAGATCGTAGCAGGGAGGTGCAAAATCTGCAGACAGACCAGTTAGGAGGCCAATGCCAAGAATTTACAATGGACAAGAAACATAGCCTAAACTAGGATGGTAGGTGGTGAGAACTGGCTGGAGTGTGGATAGGTTTGGAAGTGAGACCAACAGGATTGGCAATGATTTGGATGTAGGATATAAAGAATGGGAACCAGAACACCAAGCTTTTCAACTTGAGCGACAGAATTTCATTGCCACTTATTGAAATGTGGAAGCATGTAGGAAAAGCAAGGGGAGGGTGAGAAGGGATATTAAGAGTTCACTTTCGGAAAAGTTTAAGATGTGATTATAAGATGTCAAATAGACATTTAAGTAAATGAGTGTAGTTCAAAGGAGAGGTCAAGGCTAGAAAGACACTCAGATGTCATCAGAATAAAGATGATAATGTAAAGTCATGACAATAGCATTCAAGCAGGGAGTGTGAAAGGATCAGAGAAACAAGCTCTGGGAGCAATGACTAGTGGTTGTAGAGATGAGAACAGCAGCAAAAGAAATCAAAAAGGAGGAGCCACTATGGTAGGAAAACTGAGAGGGTGGTGTCAAGAGGTCAAGTGAAGAAATTAGTTCCAGATCTCCTGTTGTACTTAGGATAAAGTCCAAAATCTAGACATAGACTGTATGTCACTTCTTTCAGAAGCCTGGTAGCAAAATACTTCCATACAAATCCAATCATATTTTTTAAAAAGTACAGAAGATAAAACTCTAAGGAAAAAAAAAAAACGAAAGAGGAATTACATCATCACGACTCATCTGTTAGTCTGTAAGTCCACATAATGTTCTGGCTTGACCTTTGTAACTTCTGGAAATTTATTTCACAGCCTTTCATCTACCAAAAAAAACTTCTTTAAGAGTGACAAAGAAACCAAATTTCTGGTGGCAATGTGAAATAAACACACAATACAACGTATTCAAAAGCTGTTAACCTGTTCATATTCTTTGATTCAGGAATTCTTTCAAGAGTTGTTCCTAAGGAAATAAAGATGTACGCAAAGACTACTAAAAGGATGCTCACAATAGCACAAAAAAATAACAAGAAAAATTAGAAACTGGCTAAATGTTTTAACAATAACAAACTGGTTAATTTTGATTCATCAGTTACATTGGACTATTACTAATATATACGGCTGACCCTTGAACAATGCCAGAGTTAGAAGCCAAACCCCCCACTTACAACTTCTGACTCTCCAAAAACTTTACTAATAGCCTACGTTGGCTGGGAGCCTTACCAATAACATACTCAGTTGATTAACACATACTTTGTATCTTATATGTATTACATACTATATTCTTAAAATACCTAACTTTCTAATTTTTTCTGTAACTTTAGGCTGTGCAGTTTGTTTTTTCGAACTGTCATAACCTTCAAAAAATCTTCTGTTTATGCAAAAAAACCAAGCATATAATTAGACCCATGCAGTTCAAACCCATTTTTCAAGGGTCAACCATGTATAAATAATACTACTACGTTAAAGTGTGTCTGGAAGAAGGTTCATGAAGGTTTTTAAACATTTACCGCCTTGAAGTAGCAGCACTATGGGCTTTAAGCATTTTCTTCCTTTTGACCACTATTCTTTGATGTTTCAGGAATGAGCATATTTTTGAACAACTTAGAAAGGTGTGCTACAAAATGAGACTTCTGGAGAGAACCACCTTGTTCCTGCCCAGAAGATGATGTTCTCTCTTCACCAACAGTTGCTCCTGATTCGACTGTTGGTGCTTTACTCTCGGTTTCACTAAGAGTTGTAATCACTTCACTTTCATCCTCAGATGTGGATTTAATTGTCCAGAGAGATTTTTGGCTTCGGATCTTATTTAATAATTTTTTAAAAAGAATTTTTGAAGGGACCTGGTGGGTCTTCATTGCCAGGGGAACTAAAAGAAAAGAAAAAAACTTACTCAGGACCTGTTATATACCAAGCAAATTATTCCAGTTTACTTAACAACCGCACAAACACTAGTTAAGAAAAAAGCACAACTTTATATTCCTCCATATTTTTCATTTATAATTTAACAGCACGTACAATTATATTTGACCCCAATTGCAATTTTATAACCAGGAATAATTTTCAATTTAAATTTAAATAAAGGCACCAAAATTCAACTATTTTCCAACAATATGCATGCAACACCGATTTTAAGCTTAAAATTTATCACGGAGAGGTTTATTCTGCTTCCTAATGATGACAGAATGCATATCACATAATTAACCTGTGAGATTAGCATTCAAAATGTTCTGTAAGACTTTATACTCTATCCTAGAGAAGGGTCCCAAATATGGGTCTGTACTTCTTAGTAAGCTACAGAGGAAAACGTTACTAGTTATAACCTTAAAAGCCAATCAGGTGCTCCCAAATTATTCCTGGTACTATCTGGAGAAAATTTTTCCCGCCTATCTTCATAAAGAGATCCCTTTCAGTTAAAAAGAAAATTCTTCAGTTATTTCCCCATTCTTCCCTATGGGTTGGTGGTACAACACCAAAACTCAGCATAGTACAAACAATTCTCTAAAACTGTGCTGTAAATACATGGTTCTCTGGCTTAATCAAGGAATAAAATTTAAGAAATCCATTAAAGTTGAAAACTGGCGAACTGCAGTTTTGCCTGACATACTTTTTTAAAAACTTTTTAATTTTAACTTACAAACAATAAAGCACACAAAAGCTAAGAGTAGAGCTCAGAGTTTTACATGTATCTATGTAACACCATCCAGATCATTATGTAGAACATTACGAGCACCTAGAAAGCTCCCTCATGCCCCTTCCCACTCAGTACACCCCTAAGATAACCACTGTTCTAATCTCAAGACCAGATTAGTTTTGTCTGTTTACTTTAACTTCATAAATATGGAATTATATTTAGGTATTCTTTTCTGCCTCGCTTCTTTCAATCATCATTAGTCTGTGACGCACTCATATTTAAGAAATTAAATTTGTTGCCAGTATTTTTAAAAATGGATTTTTTGAATCAATGGGATTCCTACATTCTTTTGAAAAATCAAGAGAGCTGGCAACATTGAGCAATTCCAAATGGGATTAGCAGGAGCTGAAAAGTAACTGTCCCTTTGGATAAGGCAAGAATTACAATTCTGACAAACTAGAGATCTGAATAATACTCCCAATTAAAAAACTGAAAACGCTGGATGAAACAGTAAAACTATCTTCCTTAAAGGCACTGCTGATCTGGTAAGGAAATCAAAGATTCTTCAGAGGCTAGAAAGAAAGTATAACTGGGAATTCTGGAAGGAAGTGAACCTTAAACCCATCTTCTGATGTTTCTGACAAACTACAGTAACCTTACACTGTTAGACAGCAGTGTGGACATAGGAGACAGGGATAGAACGTAGAGTCTAATAGGAGTCTCACCCGAGGAGTTGAACAGGAGACCCACATAGAGTTGGAACCTCAAAGGGGTACCTATCCACAGTATAGGATAAAGATTTATAAGAAAGCTTGAGTGGTTTTGAACAAAGGCAGTATTAGTAGGTGGCAGGGGAGGGGGAGAGATCAAAATAAAGAGAACTTGGTCTCTAAGGAGACGTGAAGTAAAGGGGGAGGTGTTACAGGTAATGTTCACTGGTCTGGCTTAAGACAATTACAGACTGTGGTATCATTCACTAACATGAAGAAGACAAAGTTTCAGTACGCAAGGGAGGTTTAAATGTATAGTCAGACAGGGAGCTTTAAGTAGCTGTGAGACAGCCAAGTGAAAGAATTAAGAATGGTGGGGAGAGAGGTGAAGTTTAGAAGAGAGACTGAAGTTTGTGTTACTCATTATTGTTCATGAAGTACTTAGCAGTAATTAACATAGCAGGATCTTTGCTGATTTGATGAAGTCTAAAGATAATGCTGAGCCTTCAAAGAAATTCAGAATTGGGCATCTAACTTAACCTAAAAATCTTCAGACTATATGTACATGTGAACAAAATGACTTTCCTCCTATGTATATGAAAAGGATCTTTAATGATGGAAAATCTAAAAACATGGCTTCTTTCTTCCATCACTCCCATTAGTATTAGTCATTTGTTTGCACTAAAATTAGACCAGATTTTCCTGTTGGCAAATTACTAGCATTTTTTTTCTATGAAATATGGTAATATTCAGCTCAGAAGTTGTTTTTACCGTCTGCTTCACTAGAACATATTGTTTCAGCTTCTGTCACTGGAATGTTTTCAGTTTCTCCTACACTTTCTTGTTCCATTGAAAGGTCCAGTTCTTCATCTTGGATCTGATCAGTCACAGTGGGCAAAGTTTCTGGTTCGAGGTGCAAAATCAGGTTTCCTTTCACTTCTCAGTAAAGAAAGAGAGAGATAGGTTTCCATTCTGAAATGACTAAAAAGAACTTGAGCATAAAATTTTAAAGGCCATTTGTTTTTTAGGATTTTATTTATTTGTCAGAGAGAGAGACAGTGAGCACAAGCAGGGGCAGAGGCAGAGGGAGAAGCAGGCTCCCCGCCGAGCAAGGAACCCGATGCAGGGCTCAATCCCAGGACCCCGGGATCATGACCTGAGCTGAAGGCAGATGCTTAACCGACTGAGCCACCCAGGTGTCCCATGAAAGGCCACTATCATTTCTAAGTCTAAAATATGAGGGCCACTTTCAAACCAAGAACTCATCCCAACATAAAAACTGCTTTGTCAATACAAATGTATTCCCCCAGCAAAACACTTAGAAGCACTGCTGAAAGCTTACGGCAAGTGAAAGAGTCTTACTCCTGTCTGCATTGTACATGTCTTCAAAGGCAAATTCCAGCTCTCTCTGCCAGTCTTCTTTCATTTCACTGCGTTTGTACGGAAGCTCAGCTAGTTGTGGTGGCATCTGCGCTACAGTCTGTCTCCTACGTGCCAGGTCCTCTTGGTGGAGCTGTTTGAGTTCTTTCATTAGTTTCTCCTGAGTCTTCAAGAAGAGGGACTTAATCAACAACAGTTCAGTCACAGACTTTAGACAGTGACATTAACAGGAAGGGAAAAGTGGAGAAATCATGAGGAACAAGGCCTGGAGTTTTCTCCCTGCCCCTTCCCTCTTTCTGCCACAAAAAGACATAACTGTTCATTCAAAGACATTTACTGAAAGCCAGGTACCACGTGAGATGCTAGGAACACGATCTCACTCCTAGCCTAGAGATCAACATGCAGGTAATTAGTATTATGTTAGCATTACGGAAGGATAGGTCAGCCACAAAGTTTCCAAATTGTCTGCTGGTTACAGATCTCCTTTCTCAGGATGGCTGTGAAGTGACAGTCTCTATGAGCTGCCGTGGCTCCTGCAGTGTACTTTGTTCCAGTTCTCCCTGCAGCCAGCAGGATGTACGTTAACAGTCCCGGGCAAGGACCACGATCCAGAGTGACTGGCTTAACAGATATTTCTTGTTACTGCACACGCTCACAAATCTCCATGATGAAAGGGGTTCTGAATGTACTTCTTTAACCTTAAAAGGTCTGGCTAATATGAAAGTTTAAGTACAGTGTTTTAGTGAGGTTATCTAACTACATTTTGGTGGTGAAGGATAGTGAGGAAGGATAAGGGAAGACCTCTCATCCCCTTAGTTGAGGATTTAGCCAGATATAAGTGGGTGAAGGAGAAGGAGTACAAGTAAGAAATAGTAGCTGGAGCACAGAGGTATGGAGATGAAGGTACGGGGCATTTGGGGAGAATACATTGCTCTAGGGTATGGGTAGAAAGGGTATGCACAAGGAGAAAAGATAGTATTGGAGAAGCAGGTAGAGGCCAAATACTAGTTACAACAGACTCTAGCAGGAAACAAGATCCCAAGGCACAATGGGGTCTGCAGCAAAAAGGCTCCCCTGGGGAAAAGGAAATCCTCTACCAGTGGTGAGATTGCACGTTTTGATGACCATTCTCACGTAAGAGACACTAAGTCAAAAGGCAGAGAGCCCGTGTAATAGTGTTTGCCAAATGATAATATAAACACTACTTATTCTTATATGAAGTTTTATAAATTCATTTCTTTTATATTAAGATTCAAACGATTTCACTAAATTAACTTCAACATTATCTGAATATATGATTTCTGGCTCACTGAAAGTATGGCATATTATTCTATTTGAATTATTTTATAATAACAACTACCATCACCACTGACATTTGCTGTGAGCCTGTTTCTCCTGAGTCTTCAAGAACACAGCTGTGCTGTGTTCCAGGCACAATTCTAAGGGCTTTACTAAACTCATTTAATCCTCACAAAACAGACAATAAAACAGAATTCAGAGATGCTAGGTAACTTGCTGAGGTCAACCAGCTAAGCAGTGAAGAAGGGAGAAAATTCCAGGCAGACTGTGGAGTCCACCTTCTTAACCACTAAACACACTGATTTATGGAAGAATGCGTTCAGTTTATAATTGCTTTTCACACTTTTTTCTATCAGTTTAAATCTTAAATGATAATTACTGGTAATAATTCAGACAATCAGTTATTTTAATCATAATTTACTCCCAGTTTATAAAATCTAAAAATTTAAGGAAGGTCATTTATAAATCAGTTAAAATTATACCAACGAACTTTAAGACCTTTAATTCCCACAGAAATTAAAAACTCACTCTGCACATTGAGTGTTTGAAACATCCAGATGGATTAGTCAAATACAGAAGAAATGGTCTGACTTCAAAAATGAATCATTTTTATGCTATGTTTCAGGATAAACACTCACTGAATAAGCATGACAGAAGCTAAAATTATAAAGCCAATTTTCATAATATGTATCGTATGGCTCTATGACACAATTTTTCAAAGCTCCCTGATAGCCAGGATCATGACTCTACCTTTGAATCAATACTCTACAAAGCCAACAAGTGCTTTGCAAAGTAAATATTTAATAAACAGAATCCTAAAATTTGCAGAGTACAAATGCAATTCATTAAATAAGAAAAGTGATTAATTTCTTTTCAGGCCATTTCTGGCTGATGAAAATACTAAACTTTTAATAAATTCATCATTACAAAAACTTTTAGACAGCAATATACCATGAGAATTGCTGCACCCAACCTGAATTTCAAACAGGAGGTAAAAGTCGGGAAACTTGAAATGATGTGAATCAAAGACTGTTATTTTCCCATTCTTCATACCTCTGTACTTTGAAACCATTTATACTAATCAGTTAGTCCTAGTCTTTCAGTCCGTCTACCAGCAGCGGTCCCAGCCAGAATTCTTACTTGAGCCAAATGGATCTTTTTCATTGCTTGGAAACCCCGTACATGAGCCTTTTCACACTGTTCCATTCTCTCCTGTGCTGCTTGTTTTTGTCGTTCTTCCAATCTTTTAGCTTCTTCTTCAGCAGCCAAATGAGGATCTGGCTAGCAATTAATAACATTTTAGACAATTTTAGAAATTGTGAAATAAAGTGATAACTAAAAAACAACCTTAAAATCATGTTTTCCTACTTATATAAAATTAAATAAGAAGAGTTGTATTTTTAAATGCCCACAATTACCAAGCACATGTATATATGAAAAATATCAAATTGTTAGTGAAAGTTTAGCAAGTTGGTTCATTTTAAACCAGATCACACTATTCTTACCCACACATTTCCCCATCGTTGTTTTGTTAAGAAATTCCAGTAAAACAACAGTGTTGTAAGCACTCACAAAGCCAGTAGTTAAGAAGCCACAGACAGCAAAGGTCATTTAGGGAAGCACTGAGATTTGTCTTTGGTTTTCAGTCAACATCTGCTGCTTGACTTCAACCTCAGGAAGGCCAAATCACTGAACTACTTTAATATAATTTCTGACTTCCTAAAACTTGTACATAATCAATGATTATGTGATTGTTCAGTCAGCTATCATCTCACCAAGCTAACAATAGCAAGTAAGTGGGGGAAGGGCACATTACCTGGATTTACTATTACGCCTGAATGTTCACTTTTAAATATGGGTAAGCATTCCAAATGTAACTTTAAGTAAACATCGCCTTATGTTATTTCATATGTCAAAATTCTTAGGTGAAATAATGATGATTATGAAAGCTACCACAGTTGACCCTTAACAGATTTAAACTGTGCAAGTCCACTTAAACATGGGTTTATTCCAGTAAACATATCGGAAAATATTTTGGAGATTTGCAAATATCTGAAAAAACTAGCAGATGAATCATGTAGCCTGGAAATACTGAAAAATTAAGAAAAGTTAGATATGCCATGAATGCATAAAATATATGTAAGGTACTAGTCTATTTTATCATTTACTGCCATAAATACATAAAAATCTATATAAAGTTAAAATTTATCAAAACTTACACAAGCACTTACAGACCAAACATGGTAGGCATTCACAGTCTAGAGAAATAAACATAAAGATTCAGTATTTAAGTCATAACTGCATAAAATTAACTGTAGTACAGGATCTGTAATTTTTAGCCACATCCTGTTGCTATCGCAGTGAGCTCAAGTGTTATATCTGCTTAAAGCACTGTGTGACACTAATCATTTCTGTGTGAACAATTCAACTCTCCAGTAAATTGTATATGGTGGCAAAAAGTGATTGTCGGGGCGCCTGGGTGGCTCAGTCGTTAAGCGTCTGCCTTCGGTTCAGGTCATGATCCCAGGGTCCTGGGATCGAGCCCCGCATCAGGCTCCCTGCTCCACGGGAAGCCTGCTTCTCCCTCTCCCACCACCCCCGCTTGTGTTCCCTCTTTGGCTGTCTTTCTCTCTGTCAAATAAATAAAACCTTTAAAAAAAAAAAAAGTGATTGTCTCGTGGTTCTTGTGTATTTTTCATTGTGTTTATGAGAGTAATACCGTAAACTCTGAATCATGGGGCCCATACAAAGTACCACTAGTGATACTGGAAGTGCTCCCAAGAAGCAGAGACAAGTCATGACATTACAAGAAAAAGTTGCACTGCTTGATATACACTGTGGGTTGTGGTCTGCAGCTGCAGTTGCCTGCCATGAATCCAGTCTGAGGAAATTGTAAAAAAAGAAAAGGGAATTTATAAAGCTATCGCTGCAGCTACAACGGCAGGCATGAAAACCTTGCACTTTCTGCAAAATAACTTTTATCTCATATTGAAAATGCAGCTTTTCTGTAGGTGCAGAATTGCTACAAGAAAAGACATAACCTATAAACTCTAATATGATTCAAGAAAAAGGAAGTTTTTTTTTTTTTTAAGGATTTTATTTACTTATTAATGAGAGACAGAGAGAGGAAGAGGGAGAAGCAGGCTTCCCGCGCAGGAAGGAGCCCGATGCGGGGCTCGATCCCAGGACCCTGGGATCATGACCTGAGCCGAAGGCAGACGCCTAACCATCTGAGACACCCAGGCACCCAAGAAAAAGGAAGTCTTAAAGCAAAAGGAAGGTGAAAGATCTAAAGCTGGAGAATTTAAAGCAAGCAAAGGACGCTTTGATAATTTTAGAGATTTGGCTTAAAAATATCAAGATAACAGAAGCAGCAGCAGTTTCCGGGGTGTAATTAAGAAAATCAATGAAGAGAAAGGATATCTGCCTGAACAGGTTTTTAATGCAGAGGGAAATACCCTACTGGGAAAGGGGACAACATACCGCAAAGGGCACTTATTAGCATGGAAAAGAGGTGAGCACCAGGGATTTAAGGCAAGGAGGGATAGGTTAACTCTACTGTTTTGTGCAAATGTACACAAGTTTATGATCAGGACTGACCTTATCTATAAAGCTGTAACCCTTGAGCCTTCAGAAGGGAAAAGATAAACCCCAGCTGCCAGTCCTTTGGTTGTCCAAGAAGGCCTGGACAAGTAGAACCCTTTCTCTTGATTGGTTCTATAGATGATTTGTTGCTGATGTCAGATAGTACCTTATGACCCCTGATCTGGAGGCTAAATTAGAGACATTGGGTTTGGGAGCAAGCAGACCACGTCAACACTTTCAATATTATATCCGTTTTGAGCCAATAAATATTTATACAAATCTACATAAAACCAGGCAGAACAACAAAAGCTAGATTAAATCAATACTGTAGTCTCCAAAACATTTATTTAGGGAATTAAAATGCATAAAATTAAATGAAATAACTTTTAGGAACAATATTTCATTGCACTTAGGCCATGATATTTTTTTTTTTAATTTTATTTATTTATTTGAGAGAGAGAATGAGAGAGAGAGAGAGAGAGAGCATGAGAAGGGGGAGGGTCAGAGGGAGAAGCAGACTCCCTGCTGAGCGGGGAGCCTGATGCGGGACTCAATCCCGGGACTCCAGGATCATGACCCGAGCCGAAGGCAGTGGCTTAACCAACTGAGCACCCAGGCGCCCTAGGCCATGATATTTTTAAGAAAAAAATTGTTTGGAAATTCGTCATATCATTTAAGGGTGAATTAATAGCAGAATGTCAATTTTGCTAAACCAAAATTTTAAGGGAAGGAAAGACTTTAAAATATACAACACTCACAATAAACATACTCAGTCCAAACACAATGAGGTATATAAAGGATATGAAGAAAATAAGGGTTAGAGTCACTGCCCTAACCTCAAAACAAGATTTTACAAGAATTTTTAGGAAAACAATCCCTTATAGATTTGTGTTAGTGACACTAAAAATTTATACAAAAATCTGGTCGAAATAATTGTTAGATTACATTTTTAGTAGTTAAATTCAGAAGGTACAGGAATATTGCAAAACCTGTGAATCCCAAGCAAAAATTTTTAGAAAACGTTTCTAAAAACTTTTCCATGAATTATACTCTGCAGTGCACGAAACAGTAAGCTATTATTAAATATGCTATTTCTGCATTTCGTACATCAAACATTTGGACAGAAATCTTTTTAAGTATGACAGCAGAGTTTCTGCTTTACTTGTCTATTTTGCTGGGTCTCACAACAAACAGTACAGTGGACTGGATTAGAAAAATACTCCTAGGGGCACCTGGGTAGCTCAGTCGGTTAAGCATCTGCCTTCAGCTCAGGCCATGATCCCAGGGTCCTGGGATCAAGCCCTGCATCAGGCTCCTTGCTCAGCGGGAAGCCTGCTTCTCCTCCCTCTCTCTGCCTGCTGTTCCCTGTGCCTGTGTGCCCACGTGTTCTCTCTCTCTGTGTCAAATAAATAAATAAGATCTTTAAAAAAAAAAAAAAAGGAAAAATACTTCTAGGACAAAAAAAAAAATCCATTTTAAACAAATGCTATGCAACTATCGTTGACAAAGGAACAAACACAATGAAGGCCATGAATAACTTAGAAATTGCAAGCATGTTCTATTAGTTGTGTGCACAGAAAGTAAGCGTGGCTGAACATAATTCAGAGAAGAACTGGCTCTAAGTGGGGATATAGTAGACTGACCAATTATTCTTCAGCCAAATACAAATTTTATGACATGTAAGAGATTTTAGAACTACTTTATCAGGATTCAAGCAAAATATGATAGCACTCGTACATGTTAAAAAGGCTGACTGAACACATGAAAATAATTTATTTGCAGAAAGCTGCTAAAAAAATCACCATAGGGGCACGTGGGTGGCTCAGTTGTTAAGCATCTGCCTTCGGCTCAGGTCATGATCCCAGGGTCCTGGGATCGAGCCCCGCATCGGGCTTCTGCTCAGCAGGAAGCCTGCTTCTCCCTCTCCCACTCCCCCTGCTTGTGGTTCCCTCTCTCACTGTCTCTCTCTGTCAAATAAATAAATAAGGGGCGCCTGGGTGGCTCAGTCGTTAAGCGTCTGCCTTTGGCTCAGGTCATGATTCCAGGTCCTGGGATCGAGCCCCGCATCGGGCTCCCTGCTCGGCGGGAAGCCTGCTTCTCCCTCTCCCACTCCCCCTGCTTGTATTCCCTCTCTCGCTATGTCTCTCTCTGTCAAATAAATAAATAAAATCTTTATAAATAAATAAATAAATAAATAAATAAATAAAATCTTTAAAAAAATAAAAAAAAGAAATCACCAACCACGTATGCCGAGAGAGCAAGTATTTTTTGCATGATTCCTGCTGTAAAGATCCTATCATTCTACTCCAGAAAAGATGCTAAATTATTGTGCATGTGATATAAGCTTAGATGCAGATGAAAAGTCTGAAGTAATTTTATTATCTGGAAAACCAAACACATTGCTCCACAAGGTTTAAAAGAGACAGATTTTTCTCAAGTGATGGTATAAAGCAGCAAATAAAGAAAATATCAGAATGCTTCAGTTTGTGGGACTGTTTTAATAAAACTGCATTATACTACTGATCCAATCTTCAAGCCAGAAACTGAAGAGGAGAGAGGTCTTTTAGTTACAATCAAAGAGAAAAGTTTAATAACTTACTGTAAGACTATCAGTGGTACCCTATACTATAGCTAGGTAAACACATTTTTCTTCATCAATATTACTTGAGAGAGAACTATTTAGTACTGCAAAATGTAATGTAGTAACCACAAAAACAAGTTAGCTACAGACTGAAGTTATTGTCTTTTGTTATAGTAATATTCAAGTTGTAATAATAATTTATGATTTTAAACAAATCAAGATTTATTCTTATTTCTTGGAAGTTAATTCTACAATGAGAATACTCATCTTAGGTCTTGATGAATAGCGATTTTAACAACTGCCATTAAGCAGGTAACCAAAATGTGTATTTGCTGTGATCTAAACTCCACAGGAAAGCTATATTGAGAAAGTCAGTTTTCCCAGGAGCCAAATATATCCAACATGAAAAGAAATTAAAATCCAGTTATAAAGAAATAGCAATTTCAATAATAAGGATTATCATTTATCACTCTTGAGAGTGGCAATAATTTCTAAACCATAATCATCCATACAAGGGAATGGAGAAAGGTATGATAAGATGGTCATTCTCATAAGTTGCCGATACTTTTTACAAAGCAATTTAATGATCCATATCCAATTTAATGACTGTATCAAATGTTAAATAGTTTGGAACCAGTAATTTCTCTTCTAGGAGTCTACTCTAAACATACCTCAGAGTTGTAGACAAAAATGTGCAAGATTATGTTTGCATTATTTACAGAAATAAAAAGAAATGAACAAAAGAATAGTTAAATCTATGATGAGCTATTAAATGTCTATAAAAAATTATGTTTTGAAAAGTGTGCATATGTTTATATATAAAGGCTACAATGAATTCATTAATGTATTAATCACATTACTTTTAGGTGATGGAATTGTAGTTGTTTTTCCTATAGTTTATGATTATGTGTATAGTTCCAAATTTTTCATAGAGAATATGTACAGATATAACTCACTTCAATGAATAGAGAAACAAAGTGCAGATTATGAACAACAGTAAGTCAATCACCTGCTTTGTGTCCATCTCTCTATTCACAAAAGTGCAAAGATGATGATAGGTGGATCTACCGGTTTTCACATTAGAAGTTCTCTTTAGTTCAATGTTCTGAAAAAGGAACACAGACAATGGAGTATTAGGTTAACAGTATTTTCAATTAAAGCTGGACCCCCCCCCAAAAAACTGGACCCAATAAAAAAAGTAATTTTGTTTTTAATCAGTTATCCTTATTCATTTTTCTCTACATGGGCTGTATTTCCATTACCTGGAATGTAGGTTTAAAAGCTAGAGTATACTTAGGCAAGAATACTACCTCGGGGATGCTGTATAGTTTACTACACCACAGCAGGAGGCACAGAGTGGCAAGCTGCTCTCCTATTATGGATTCTAAGTTTGATCACTTGGTTATGCTAGTGCATGCCAAGTGATGAGAAAGTTGTCTTTTCTTTTTTCAAACAGAAGTAGGACAATGAATAAACGTAGAAGGATGATAGATACCTATCTGGTGCCAAAGTATCACCTCCCAGATTACTAGGTAATTGAAAAGAGAAAAATAGACCTTTATGATAGAGATCTCTTGTAGTCACCACCATAACCAAATGAGACAAATACAGAATATGAGAAACTAGTCTCTTCAAAAAGTCTGAAATAAAAAAGTAGACCCAGGTTGCGTGAGATAATTCCGAGAGAGTAAGACAAATCAAGCAGAAGCAACGGGTGAAGCCCGACTGGATCCCGGTTTAAAAAAGAAGTTGTAAAATAAAACAATTTAGGGACAACTGGAGAATCTTGATTACGGACTGTGTATTAAGTGGTATTAAGAAATCAATGTTAATTTCCTTAATGTGATACTGTGGCTGCATAAGACAAGGTCCTTAATTCTTATAAGGAGCGTAATGAAGTATTCAGGATGAAATGTCATCTCCACAACTTACATTCAAATGTATGCATTTGTACATACAACTATTTGAAATCTATACACATGTATAGATATAAACAACTATTCACTATTTTCCTTTTAACTTCTCTGTATTTTGAAAAAAATTTTTTTTTTAAGATTTTATTTATTTATTTGAGAGAGAGAGAATGAGAGACAGAGAGCACGAGAGGGAGGAAGGTCAGAGGGAGAAGCAGACTCCCTGCCGAGCAGGGAGCCCGATGCGGGACTCGATCCTGGGACTCCAGGATCATGACCTGAGCCGAAGGCAGTCGCTTAACCAACTGAGCCCCCTAGGCGCCCCTGTATTTTGAAAATTTTTGTAATAAAAAGTTGGGGAAAAAAGTACAGCTACACATTTGCACATCATTCATATTTGCACTTACACATGTTTTATTTGCTTTATGTAAATATGTGACCTTGGCTTGGTAGGAACATTACGAATCACAATAAAGGTAATCAAAATGCTTCATGGATAAAATACTGCTTGCCTTTTAACACCATACTGAGGGAGTGACTGAAATCTGACTCTCCCATTTGAATCTTGGATCAAATGGCGTGCAGATGGCTCCATATAAAAGCAGGAAGGCTGACAAAATGAAAGGCTTAAGAGGGTAATATCTGGTACTTATGCTGATCTTACATACATAAAATATACTTCTATATACAATGAAATCAGATATCCCTATATTTATGGGGGGTTTTTTACTTCTATTTTTTAGATAAAAATAACTATGTAATCGTGAGAATCATCCAAAGAGCCATTTCAATAACTACAACAAGCTATTATAAAACAAAAGAACCAATACCTTTTTAAAATTAATTTCCACTTTACTTAATGTCTTTTCAAAAACAAGCTCCAGATCACAAAAGCACACATATTAGTCCCATAGAGAAATAGACTTCACTCATCCACTTTATGTAATCTTGTGTAAATTTATCCAAACCTAACTTCTTTACCTGTAAAGTAATAACTATTTAAAATACCCAAATCCTGAATGTGAAAAAGTTGATAGGGCAAATAATCTGTTTTTTTCCACTATAATTAAAGGACATAAAAAAAAAAAAAGACCAAACCACTTATAGTTTTTTAAAAATCAAAAACATGGTTTTTGAAACAACTAAAATAAATTAAGACAATTGGTAAAAACTGAATACAGACTGAATATTAGATATCAGGAATATGAGTACTGTGCTTTTAAAAAAAGTAATTATATATCAGAGTTACATACTAAAGAATGGGTAAAATGATATCTAGGATTATTTTTAAATACCCCAGACATACTCATGTGTTACCTGTAAGCTTAAAAATTGAGTTTAAACAAATGAAATTTTGACCTGCATTGAATTCTAGTAGTAAAGAAGAAGTATGATAACCTAGTTCTTCTCAACACTCAAAGTAACTCACCTCAAAAAGAGTTGGAGGTGGTGGTGGCAGACTTGTAATTTTGGCCGATCTCTCTTTTTCCACAAGCAGTGCCTCCTTTCGAGCTGTTATATGCCTTGAAAAACAAGAGATGTCCTAAATTAATCTCTCAGGTAATGTTAGAACACAACCCTCATGGTCTAAAATATAAAAGCCACAGGATCTCAAGAAATCCTCCAATCTGATCCCACAGGCTCAATATGCTGTTTAATAAACAATCTATACACACTGGACACGTAAGAAAATGCGTACCAAGAGGTGTATCTTTGACATAAAGCCCTATGGTGAAACTGACCCAACAAACATCTAATATTTCTTCATTTACAATAGTGTAGATTAAAAACCAGAAATGTTGATAAAGATGGGGGTCACTGTATAAAATGAGCACTGTTGACTAGTAACAGGCTCCATCATCTTTACAACATGCAAAAATGATTTGCCACAAGTCTAAACCTCTTTTCATGTTAATTGCACTGATTTTTCTTTTCTTTTTTTTTTTTTACATCAGAGGCAGACAGATTCTGGGGGACATGTATTTTGAACTAGCCATACATTTCTCCAGAAACTAAGTAATTGTCAAACTCATATGAGAAGAGAAAGTTCACGTGTTACTTTGTGCACCGAGGTAAACTGCACCTCCACTGCATTATTTTTAAACCAAGTTTAACACACCAGTGGATACACCATATGACTTATATTTAATATCTGCTTAAACAGTACCCAATGTACTCTCTACTTCTAGCCATATCACATTTCAGTGGAAAATGTGGTAAATTTGATTATTACTTTACCAGGTTTTTTGTTTCACTAGTTCTTCTTTTTTATTTTTCTGTAATTTCAGAGCTTCTTTATGCCTCATTTCTGCTTTTCTTCTTCTTTCTGCTGCCCGCCGTGCCAGAGCATTTAAATCAGGTTCCTAAAAATATATATTATTTAAAATGTTATGTTAAACAAGATTAAAATGCCAACCATATAAGTAATATGGATGGTTCTCCAGTCAGGGCAAAATCATGAAGGTATTCAAATGACTGAAGTTTGGGAAACGGTGCACTAAAGCAAAAAGTTAATGGTGGCATAAATAAAACTATAAATATCAGATGTCACAACCTAAGGCTATTACTAAAAACACAGATTAGATTAAACCCAGGGAGCAAGAACATATTTCATTGTCACATGCTTTAAAGATATTTATTTTCCTCACTAATTGTTTGATACCAAAGACCTGCCTTCTCTGGAACTAGGTTATTTATTTTGTGTGACTATCTCTGGGACCAGAATCTAGTGTTTCCCAACCATAACTCACAACAAAACATGGTCAGAGAACAGTGTTAAAGTTCTACTTTGCCTTTTTGAAAGTCATCAAAGAATTTTTACTACTTGTGAATGAAATATTAAGTGTATACACAACATTCAACTACACATGTCTTAGAGGTATGAAGAATCATAATAAAATGGGAAATCTGAATTCACCCCAATGAATCTGTCCAAAATGCTTGAAATAATCAACAACTGATTCAGAAGGTTATTTTATTTACCCAGACAGTTAAGGACTACAAGAGAATAATTCCAATGTAAACACCATATGAAGACAGATTTTACTTGATGTGACTCTTACTAGGAAATGCATCTAGCAGCATTACTGAAATACATTAATATACAAAAAAGTTGAGGCAGGTCTGCCAGGGCAGCCCCAACACGGAGCACCCCGGGAAGCCCAGCCTCCTCCAGTTTAGTCATCTTGCCAGTACAGCCCCAGCAGAGAGCACCTGAGACCCCTGGTCCATGCCCAAGCCCACTCTAGTTGTCCCATCAGGCTGGTCCCTCAGTGCAGCACACCTGGCCCACAACTGTAGCAGCTCCAGTTGGCTAGCCAAAGCTACCAGGCACACTCAGTCTACACTGGGGACATTCCTACATAAGGCCACTCCCTCAAGACCAGGAGAAGGAGCTGTTTCACCTAATTCCCAGAAACAGACACAAAAAGTCAGACAAAATGAGGAGACAGAGGAATATGTTCCAAATGAAAGAACAAGGCAAAACTACAAAAAAAGAAATGAACAAAATGGAGATAGGCAATATACCTGGTAAAGAGTTAAAAGTAATGGTGAGAAAGATGCTCACCAGACTTAAGAGTGGATGAATTCAGTGAGAACATAAAGAGAAAATATAAAAAAGAACCAATCAGAGTTGAAGAATACAGTAACTGAAATGAAAAATACACTAGAGGGAATCAACAGTAAGTTAAACGATGCAGAAGAATGAATCAGTGAGCTGGAAAACAGGGTAGTGGGAAGCACCCAAGCTAAACAGCAAAAATAAAAAATAATAATTTAAAAAATGAGAATAGGTTAAGGGACCTGAGACACCATCAAGCGTAAGAGCATTCACATTATAGGGATCCCAGAGGAGACTAAAGGGGCAGAAAACGTATTTGAAGAAACAACAGCTGAAAACTTTCCTAACCTAGGGAAATAAACAGACTTCCAGGTCCAGGAAGCACAGAGAACACCTAATAACATGAAATCAAGGAGGCACACACCAGAACAAATAATTAAAATGTCAACAATTAAATCATCACCATGAAACCAGCCTTACAAGTAATGTTAAAGGGACTTAAGTGGAAAAGAAAAGCTGTAACTAGAAGTGAGAAAACTATGAAAGGAAAAAATTCCAAATATATTGTAAAGGTAGTAGATTAATCATTTAAAAGCTAGTATGAAGATTAAAGGATAAAAGTAGTAACATCAATTATATCTACAATAATTAGTTAAGGGACACACAAAATAAAAAATGTAAAATACTACATCACATACATAAAACGTGAAAGGGGTAATAAAAATGTAGTGCTTTTAGAATGTGTTCAAACTTACGCAACCATCAACTTAATATTACAGACTGCTATATACATAGGACATTATATATGAACCTGATAACCACAAACCAAAAACCCGTAATAGACACACAAAGAGAAAGAAATCCAAGCATTAACACTAAAGAAAGTCATCAAAGGACAAAGAGAGCAAGAGAAGAGGAAAGGAACACAGAACTACCAAAACAACCAGAAAACAACAAAATGGCAAAAAGTTTGTATCTATCAATATAATTTCTTTAAATGTAAATGAACTAAATGTTCCAATAAAAAAAAGGGGGTGAATGAATGGATAAAAACCATGACCCATCTACATGCTGCCTACAAGAGACCAACTCTGGACCTAAAGACACATACAGACTGAAAGTCAAGGGCTGGAAAAAGATACTCTATACAAATGGAAGTTTTCAAAAAAAAAAAAAAGCACCAGGGTAACAATACCTATTACCAGACAAAACAGACTTTAAAAACAGACTATACTAAGAGACAAAGAAAGGCACTACATAATAAAAAGGGATCAATTCAACAAGAGGCTATAACAATTGTAAATATCTAGGCACCTAACATAGGAACACCTAAATATATAAAGCAAATATTAACAGACATAAAAGGGAGAAAGTGACAGTAATACAGTAATAGCAGGGGACTTTAACAGCCACTTACATCCACAGATCATTCAGAGAGATGGACTTAAAATATATAGAGTTACATTACATCCCAAAAAATTAAAATTGCAGAATACATATTCTTTTCAAGTGCACATGGAACATCCCCCAGGACAGATCACATGTTAGGCCACAAAACAGTCAATAAATTTAAGAAGTCAAATCATATCAAGCGCTTTTCCAACTACAACAGTATGGAACTAGAAATCAATCACAAGAAAAAAACTGAAAAAAAAACAAAACAAAAAACACAAACCCAAACAAATGGAGAATAAATAACATGCTATTAAACAACAGATGGGTAACGAAGAAATAAAATATGTAGATACAAATGAAAATGGAAACACAATGCTTCAAATTCTTTGGGATGTAGCAAAAGCATAAGAGGCACGTTTATAGCAATACAGGCCTCTCTCAAGAAACAAGAAAAATCTCAAATAAATAACCAAACTTACACCTAAAGGAACTAAAAAACAAGAAGCAGCAAAGCCCAAAGTTAGTAAAAGTTAGGAAATAAAGATCAGGGTGGAAATAAATTAAAAATAGATTAAAAAAAACAATAAACAAGATCAATGAAACTAAGCTGGTTTTTTGAAAAGAGACATAATTGAGAAACATTTTGCTAGACTCATCAAGAAAAAAGAAAGATCAAATAAAATTTGAAAGAGAAGTTATACCACAGAAAAACGAAGGATTAGAAGAGACTACTATGAAAAATGAACTGGACAACCTAGAAAAAAATGGATAAATTCCCAGAAACAATCTTCCAAGACTGAATCAGGAAGAAACAGAAAATATGAATAGACTGATGACTAGTAATAAAACTGAATCAGTATTCATAAAACTCCCAACAAATAAAGGTTCCAGGACCAGATGACTTCCAGTGAATTCTATGAAACATTTAAAAAAGAGTTAATACTGATCCCTTCTCAAACCATTCCATTAAATAGAAGAGGGAGGAATGCTTCCTCATTCTACAAGGTCAGCATAACCCTGATACCACAATCAGACAAAAACTGCAGAAAAAGAAAATCACATCCATTTATCCTTGATGAACACAGATGCAAAAATCCTCAACAAAATATCAGCAAACCAAATTCAGCAATACATTAAAAGGATCATTCACCATAATCAAGTAGGTTTATTCCAGGAATGCAAGGATGGTTCAAAAACCACAACTCAATTAATGTGATATACATTAACAAAACAAAGGGCAAAAACCATATGATCAATTTCAATAGAAGCAGGTAAAGCATCTGACAAAAATCAACATCCATTCATGATAAAAACTCTCAATAAAACAGGCTCAGAGGGAACATATTTCAACATAATAAAGACCATTTATGAGAAACCCACAGCTAACATCGTACTCAATGGTGAAAAGTTGAAAGCTCTTCCTCTAAAATCAGAAACAAGACAAGGATGTCTACTCTATTATTCAACATAGTACTGGAATTCCTAGGCACGGAAATCACACAAGAAATAAAAGGCATCCAAACTGGAAAGGACGAGATAAAACTGTCACTATTTGCAGATGACATAGTTTCACATATAGGAAAACCTGAAGACTCCATCAAAAAGCTATTACAATAAATGAACTCAGTAAAGTTGCAGGACACAAAATACATATAAATCTGTTGCACTTCTATACATTAATAACAAAGTAGCAGTAAAAGAAATTAAGAAAACAATCCCATTTACAATTACATAACAAAGAATAAAATACTTAGGAATAAATATAACTGAGGTGAAAAGACCTGTACTCTGAAAATTAAAAAACACTGATGAAAGAAATTGAAGATGACACAAATAAATGGAAAGATATTCAATGTTCACAGATTGGAAGAATTGTTAAAATGTCCATACCACCCAAAGCAATCTATGGAGCCAATGCAATCCCTATTAAAATATCAATAGTATTTTCCACAGAACTAGAATAATCCTAAAATCTGCATGGAACCACAAAGACCCCAAATAGCCAAAGCAATCTGAAGAAAGAAGAACAAAACTGGAGGCATCACACTCCTGATTTCAATCTGTATTACAAAGCTGTAGTAATCAAAACAGTATGGCACTAGCACAAAAACAGACATATAGATCAATGGGAACAGAATGGAGAGCTCAGAAATAAACCCATGTTTAAATGGTCAATTAATCTGTGACAAAAGAGGCAAGAATATAAAATGGAGAAAAGACAGCCTCTTCAATAAATAGTGTTGGAAAAATATATATAAGATATATAAATAACTCCTATAACTCAAAACAACAAAGATCAAATCTAATTTAAAAATGGGCAGAGGATGGGGCGCCTGGGTGGCTCAGTTGTTAAGTGTCTGCCTTCGGCTCAGGTCATGATCCCAGGGTCCTGGGATCGAGCCCTGCATCGGGCTCCTTGCTCAGCGGGAAGCCTGCTTCTCCCTCTCCCACACCCCCTGCTTGTGTTCCCTCTCTCGCTATGTCTCTCTCTGTCAAATAAATAAATGAAATCTTTAAAAAAATAAAATAAAATAAAAATGGGCAGAGGATCAGAATAGTTTTCCAAAGAAGACATATGGCTGGCCAAAAGACACATGAAAAGATGCTCAACATCACTAATTAGAGGAATGCAAATCAAAACCACAATGAGGTATCACCTCACACCAGTCAGAATGGCTAGTATCAAAAAGAAATAGTGTTGGTGAGGATATAGAGAAAAGGGAATCCTTATGCAGTGTTGGTGGAAATGTAATTTGGTGCAGCCACTGTGGAAAACAGTAGAGGTTCTTCAAAAAATTAAAAATAAAAATACCAAATGGTCCAGTAATTCTAATGCTGGGTATTTACCCAAAGAAAATGAAAACACTAATTTGAAAAGATATATGCACCCCCATATTTTTAACATTTTATTTATTTATTTGAGGGGGGAAAGGGCCAAGGCAGAGGGAAAAGCAGACTCCCCACTGAGCAGGAAGCCTGAAGAAGCAGAAGCGGGAAGAAGCAGGAAGCAGCAAAAGTGGGAAGCGGGGCTTGATCCCAGAATCCTGGGATCATGACCTGAGCCGAAGGCAGCCGCTTAACCGCCTGAACCACCCAGGCCCCATGTTTATTGCAGCATTATTTACAATAGCCAAATTACGGAAGCAGTCCAAGAGTCCATTGACAGATACAGAGATGAAGAAGATATGGTGTATATATACAATGGAGTATCATTCAGTCATAAAAAAAATAAGATCTTGCCATCTGTGACAGTATGGATGGAGTTTACAGGTAATATGCTAAGTAAAATAATTCAGACAGAGAAAGACAAATACCTTATGATTTCACTTGTAAAAAACAAATAAACAAAAAAACAGAAATCGACTAATAAACACAGAGAACAAACTGGTGGTTGCCAGAGGTGAGTGAGTGGGGGATGAGTGAATAGGTGATTAAGAGGTACAAACTTCTCACTATGAAATACATAAGTCACAGGAATGAAAAGTACAGCATAGGGAATATAGTCAATATTATTCTAATAACTTTGTATGTTGACAGCTGGTAACTACATTTATCAGGATAAGCATTGCATAGTGTATGTAATTGCTGAATCACTATGTTGTATACCTGAAACTAATATAATACTGAATGTGAACTATAATTTAAAAAAAATAATCGTAGAAAACAAAGTAGTTCAGGCTGGCCAAAACCAATTCTATACATGCATGTATACTATAAACAATTTACTTTTTACCAATACCACTACCAGACAGGTAGTCAAATAAGCATTCACTTACATTTTCTTTGGCCTGTTGGTGTCCCTCTCCCATACTTCTTAAACTTGCCAAATACAGCTTTTCCAAGTTCTTTATTTTCTGAGTTTGTGATTCTTTCCATTCTGTCCTTAGTTCCTCTGCCAAACGAGTTAACTGCTGATTTCTCCTCTGTTTTATGTCCTCTCTTATCTGTAAAGCGATACCCCTTTCTTGTTCTCGAACCTAGAGAATGCATATTTAACAGATTATATGAAAAGAGGTTTACTTCAAGTTTTTTGAAAAGCTATTTGGAAATAGGAACTTCAATGAATTCTCCTCAGGTATATCACACTTGATCTTAGCCAAAAGGCCGAGAAGCGATATCTCCTCAGGTGTATCAATTCTCCCGAATATCCATATTAGATAAGGCCTCTGTAAAGCGGAAAATCCAGTGACGTAAAAAAGTTAAAACCTCAAGACTACTTTTAAAGTTCTCTAACTTATTAGCTATTATCTTCTCCCCAACCCAAGCACTAACAGGACTACCATTATCATTTACATAACTGGTAAGAGGTTAAAATGGTAAAGATGTTCAATAAAATTAATAGCCCAGGGGTGCCTGGGTGGCTCAGTCGGTTAAGCGGCTGCCTTTGGCTCAGGTCATGATCCTGGAGTCCCAGGATGGAGCCCTGCTTTGGGCTCCCGACTCAGCAGGGAGTCTGCTTCTCCCTCTCCCTCTGCCCCTCCCCCCACTCGTGTTCTCTCTCTCCCTTGCTCACTCTCTCAAATAAATAAAATCTTTAAAAAAAAAGTAAAAAAGAATAAAATTTATAGCCCAGGTGAGTATAGAGCCAGATGAGAAGTCCATATTTGTGGTACATCATCCCCAATTTCAGACAGAATGGCACCTAAAAACATGCTTCACAAGGGCTTAACTATCTTACTCTGAAAAGACTTCTAGAAAATAATCTACAATTTCTTAAATAAATGTTACAGCAGCTTATAATCTTTCCATTAAGTCTTCTTCAAAGCCATTCTAATCTTCCTACTCTAATCTTCATCAGTAACATATAGTTTGAAAATTGTGTAAAGAACCATTTTCCAGTAATTATAGAGTCAAATAATCCCTATCTCAAACTTCATCTATTTGCCATTTCAGCCTATTTTTGCAAATTTTCCTAAACTAGTTAATACACAAGAACCAGGGCTCTTAAACAGGCAGAAAAGGGTTTTAAATGCAACATTCAGAACTCTCTACTGTAAAAAACACTAATAATTTGGGGAAGACAAAGAATTTGAAGCCTTGTTCCAGATGAATCTTACCTGCAGCAATCTTAGTTTTCGTCGCCTTTCATAATCTTCCTTTAAAATGTAAGCCTCCTCATTAGGACTCAGTCTCAGCTTGCCAGCATTCACTACCTTTCTTTTCATTTCTGGGTACTTTAAATATAAAGTTTCTGAATTTAAAAAAAAAAAAAGAAAGAAAGATGTCTATTAAAACAGGGCAGCAAAGATTAGAACAATGTTTAAAATACATTTAATACTTGACATTAAAAGGACTATATATACACAAAATAATTTGGGTAAACTGAGTCCAGCTTATATATTTAACAATTGCAATTATTAAATTCAGCACTTAAGTCAATGATTCTCAAATGGGGAGAAGAGGTTAAAAGGAAGGTCAATCAGAATTACTGAAAAAGTTTTTCCCCCATGACAGCAGAGTGTTGCTTACCTAGAGTATCTGGGACCTGACTTATTTCTGACTGGGATTTCCAGTTTACCTACCTTAAATGTAAAAAAGCACAAAGACTTAAAAAAATGTTTTAGCATAGAATAAATGTTTTTGCAATTACAATTTTACACTTTAGAACTTTGATAACTTGTTCATAACCAGCAGGACTGTGTAATTGCAAAAGGCTCCCAGTCCTTAGTTTCAACTCCCAGTCTGTTGTATATAACTTGATGACCAGGTGTCACTGTATCATATGGAATCACATCAACCCCTCAACAATTCTTTAATAATTACAATGGTGTGATGGTTTTAAATCAATGATCATTTAAAAAATTTCTCTGAGAATGATTGTTTGCATGAGTCAGGTGTTTAGGTTCTCCGATCAGTTAATGCCCCTGACATTCAGGTGTTCTCACTCTCCTCCCTAGATCATAACATGGATACTTACATTCTTCTGAAGCTTGCTGAAGCTCCACTTCTTCATCAGACTATCCTCTAGTAATTTTTGCTTCACCCACCCACCACCTCATTCCTGACTTGCCCACCCAGAATGCACATTATCTTTACACTCAATTTGGAGACGAATCTAATGCTGTCCTGGTATTACCTTGCTCTAGTTTTTCATCAATTACACTGTACCTTTCCTAGCTAGATTCCTAACAACTGAAGGACAGAGGTTATAGTTTTATTTTAATATTCAAATTAATTTAACAAATGACAACTATCAGGCAGTATTTCACAAACTATGGATGGATACTGTTTTGGGCTAGGAGGACTTAAAGTTATCTAATAGGGACTAATCGGACTCTGATGCCAAAAAGAAATAATTGCTCGCATTTGAAAATCTTTTCTAGTAAATAAAGTAACAGTAGGTAAAGTGCTGTCTTCATTTTATAAATGAAGAATCAAAGGCCTCTTCTGTTACAGGACTTCACCTAAGTGACAGGATCTACTGGCAGATCCAAAGGAAGAATCTGGTTTCCTTATTCCATATGGCTCCTAACTTTCTGATATGCTAAAACATGTGGAATGAGGAAATTTTTGTTTAAACTGGTATTTCTTGCTAGTGGGGATTGATGAACAAGGAAGGACCGCACAAAGAAGAAAAAATGAGCAAGATTAAATTCAGTCTTATTTTTTTCTGAAGGTCTCTGAATTCATATTCAAAATATCAAAACTAATTCCTGATAAATCTCATAGACAAAGTATCATGGGAAAAAAAGACAAAAAAGAGAACATACTGTAAAATTCCATTTATATGAAGTTCAAAAACAAGCAAGACTAATCCATGATGACAGAGATTAAAACAGGGGTCACCTTTCTGTAGGTTAATGACTAGGAGGAGGCACATAGGAGCCTGCAGGGATGCCAGAGATGGTCTGTATTTTGATCTGTGTTATAATTACACAGATGTATACATATGTAAAAATTCCTCAAATGACACACTTAGATTTGTGTCTTAAGGCGTCTTATACCTCAATAAAAAAGGGAAAAAATCCTGTTTTTTCAGATTGTTTTGAGTATCTATCATCTCAATTGCTTGAGGATTACAAGGAAACATACATTTGGTACTTTTACCTCCTGAGATGTGGTAGAATAATTTTTCTACTTTATTTTTTAACTTATTTGGAAATAATTTCAGACTTAGAATTCCCATATACTCTTTCCCCAGCTTCTCTAAACATCAATCAGAGCACAATGACCGAAACCAAGAAACTGACAACTAACACAATACTTCTAACTAATTTACAGACTTTATTCAAATTTTGTCAAGTATTTCACTAACGTCCATTTTCTGAACCAGGACCCAATCCAAGGACAACCCATTGCTTTCGACTGCTGTGTTACTCTGGGTCCTCCAAGAAGCAGAGGACAAGATAGGATTAAACCCAAAAAAGATTTTATTAGGAGAAATGCCTGTGTGAGGGATAATGGGAGGGAGCTAGTAAAAACTGGGAGTACTTCAGACTTCCATGCAAATCTGACACTAAATGGAAGAAGGGAAAGTTGGGTAGATGACTGCCATGCAGTCTAAAGATTCAGTAAGATCTCTGAGGAGTTAAGGGAAAGTCCCTTGTTTCTCAGGAATAGGCCTGCCTTAATTCCCATGCCATGCTCAGTCACTGGCCAGAAACAGCCCTTGGGAAGCCCTGGGAAGCATCCATGCAAATGGATTTCAGAACACAGGAGCTGAAGGTCTGTGAATTACATTCTCATGGCTGTCGAAATTGTCGTGTCTCCTTGGACTCCTCTAATTTGAGACAGTTCCTCAGTTTGTGCCTTTCTTTTCAACCTCCTGACTTTTAAAAACTACTGGCCAGTTATTTTGTAGAATGTCCCTCAATTTGGATTTGCTTAATATTTTCTTGTGGTTAGACTGAGATTACACATTTTTAGCCAAGAACACGGAAGTGATGATGCACCCTTTTTCAGTGCATTATGTTAACTGGTGATATTAATTTTGATTCCTGGTTAGGTGGTGTCTACCAGGTCTCTACACTTTTCCTTTATAAGTATTTGGAGAAATAGTTGAGACTATACATAAATATCATGTTCCCGATTACACCTTTGCTTCTTAGTATCTACTGACGGTTGTTTGAAGCATTAACTATAGCATTTACCAAAAAGCATTTTCTATTTCCATTATTCCTTCTATACTTATCAATTGGAATCCCACTGTAAGGAAGTTTCCCCTGCTCCCTCTCTTATTTATTAAATCATTTATTCATATCAGTATGGATTTTTATATTCCGTGAATACTATCCAATACCAGATGATATTAACTTATTTTTTAAGATTTTGTTCTGAGAATTAAATGGCACTTGGCATATTGTAATCACAAAATACTAGACTCAGAAGATTTGTGTTCAAGACTCATCACAACCATTTACACCAGGAAGACACTGGCCAGGTCGTTTAAGTTACTGTGGTCTCGTTTTCCTAAACTATGTAATGGGAATCATAACATCTATCCCAACAGGTTGTTCTGATAATTACGTGACTTAATGTGAAACTGCCAAATACTTTCTAAGTATTAAGGACTCAAACGTTCCCCACTGTTTTAAAAGCTCAGTTTGTGGCAGGACTAACTACCTAAGAAGTTAAAGGTGAGAGCAAAAAAGAGCACGCTCTCTGCTACAAACAATTCCAGGCAGTGCTCTTAAACGGCTCCCGGGTTTCAGGACAAGTCCTGGGGGGGCCTAGGGGCAGGGTGGGCAGGCCGCAGCGAGAAGCGCTTGCAGCAGCAGCCCCGGAGGCCCTCCCGGCCGCCCGCGGTGGGGAAGCCCAAGGACCCCGCGCGACCCCACCCCGGGAGGGCGCGCAAGACCGACCACACGCGCCTAAGGCCGGGGAGCAGCCTCTCGCAGCAAGTTGCGGGTCTGCTTCGGGACGCACCTCCCTTCCCCGCACTCCTCACCGCCGCCAGGCCGATGCCAGCCAGGGCCCGGGGTGCGCCGAGGCCTCAGAAGCTCGGGCCGTGCTGCGTTCCCGACGCCGCGCCTTCACGGCATCCCCTTCCCGGGGAGCACACCCCCCAGCTCCTGGGCTTTGGGGGGTTATGCGCGCCCGGGCCGCGGGAAGCCGGCGCGTCCGTCACTCACCTGAAAACCAGGGGCCGGGAATCAGGAACTGCAGCTCAGACAGAGACGGCCCCTGGGCCCGCGGCCCACCAGCTTCCCAACAGCCGTTTGTGCGCCTGCGGGGCAGCCATCTCCAAGCTCCCGTCACTTCCGTCATTCAAACCGCCCGCCAATGGCGGGACCAAGCGGCGGGAATCGGGCTAGTCCCGCCTCCCGCGAGGGCCGCTGGGACGGCCGCGCCGGAAAAGCCCGCGCACGCGCCAAGCTCTACGTAGTGGTCCATTATTTCTCATACGTACCGAGGCCTTGAGGTTTACTGTCTCTCACTGGGCTCACTTTACACAGCAGGAGACAGAGGTCCAGAAAGGGGAAGATATTTGCCCAGAGCATTGAGGGTGGCTTTAGTTTTAGGCCCTATTATGAGGATGCCACGGGCTATGTATCCTTTTGCGCGTTGACTGTACAATTCATTTGGTACTGTCATTCTGTTAGTGTCTCATAGCGTTCATTAAGGGGCTCCAACTTGTACAATGAACCATATCGTGACGGTCTGTGCCTCCAGGGGTCTGATACATCTACAACATGTCACAATTTACTATAAACTATAATCAGGAGATAAGTGCAGGTTCATGTTTATTGAGCAACTATTCTGTGCCAAGTACAGTGTGGTAGGTGCCGGGGAGACAAGAGTAAATGGGTTATGGCCCCTATCCTAGATTTTGTAGCCTGGAGGTAAAACATGGCAAGAATCAAAGAATTAGAACATGGGGAGTGGGGAAGAGGGAAGTTGCTGACATGATCAGATTTGGCTTCATGGTGGAGAAAAGGCCAGAGGGAATGAAGGCTGAAGACTGGAGGCAGAGAAACCAATTAGGATACTACTATAGGAAGTGAAAGATTATCGAAAACGAGGCCAAACATCAGAAATTGGTGGTTACCTAGCTATGAAAAGCAAAGGAGAGGGAGAAATCAAACATGATGCCTAAGTTCTATATTTGGCACTGAGTGGATGGGGATAACATCCTGCTAGAACTCAGGAAGAAGAGCAGGTTGGGGTGGGAGGAGTAATGAGTTAAGCTTTGAATATTTTGAATTTAAGCTGTTTATAGGATGTCTAGACAAAGGATGAATTGTAGAAATATTTAGGAGGCAAAATTAGGAAAGGATTGCATATGAGGTTGAAGGAAAGGTTGAGAGTGAAGTTAACCTCATAGGCTAACAATGTTAAAGGTGGTGCTGCTACCAACCAAGGGAGAAATCAGAAGTGGGAGTCAGTTAAGTGGGCAAGGTGATGAGCTCAGCTCTGGACATATTGAACTTTATTTGGGTGTGGAACATTTTGTGATGTGCAGTAAGTGGATGACTACAGTGGTAGATAGCCCACAGAACTGGGCTAGCATTTAGACTTGGATTTCATTTCCATATGAGTGACAACCAAAGCTATAGTAGATAAGATCACTTAGCGAGGATTTGCAGAGTGAGTAGAACAATGAGATAAGGACCAAACTCTAAGGAACATCAAAACTTAAAGGGATTTGGAGAAAGGAACTGTCCAAGTACATGAAGAGATAGTGTGACCCCACCTCAGCTTTGCAAACAAGGAAGCTGAGTTAAGGGGAAATTCAGTGACTTGGCCAAAAGCACATGTAAGTGCAGGGTGGAACCAGAGCTAGAATTCATGTCCTTATCCTAAATACTAGAATTTTTCCTCCCTGTCTCCCTTCCCCATTTCAGTTCACATTTATCTTGATGGACAGTTGTATTCATTCTAAACATAGTCTTCAACATCCTCAACATAGACTCAGAGATACACTCTTACACCCAACAAAAGATGTGCCCATTATTTCATGCTGTGGGCTAGGCTTAGTGCCCACCATGTTTTTCAAAAGCACCCTGCACCTTTCCCATCATGGCACTTATCAGTTCTTATTGAAATGAGCTATTTATGGGGCTCTCTATTGGTTAGACTCAGTTCCTCAAGAACCAGTAGTGCATTTTGTTCAGTTGCTGGCCACAGAAATCTTCTTAAATGTTCGCTGAGTGAATGATATGCTCCACTTCCCCAACCTGCATCCTGGGCAGAAATTCTACAACTGCAGATTTTGAATTAAGGCTTATTCTGTTTTTAATAGAAGACAGTAAGGTATCAAAGAAAGCCCAGTGGGCTTAGAGTCAGAGCATTTGGTTTAGCATCACAACTCTGAGATTTCTAGCTGTAGGACACTAAGCCAATGAGCCCTAGTTTCTGTTTTGGTTCTCTATTGTTGCCAACCAAACCACCCTAGAATGTCCATAGTGGCTCAGTGTTTATGGCTGGCAGTTGACTCTGGCTGTCAGTTGAAAGCTCAGCTGGAACTGTTGAATGGAATGCCTTCATGTGGCCTTTCCTTGTGGGTTGACTTCTTACTAGCTGAGTTTAAGAGGGAGTATCCTCAGTGTGAGCAGTCCCAGAGAAAGAAGGTGGAAGATGCAGGGCCTTTCAAAGACAAAAATGGTAAGCAGTTACAGTAAGTTCAGCCACATTTTGTTAAATATCATAGGGCAAGCCCAGATTCAGGTGAGGGGAAATGAACCCCAACTCTCAATGGGGAGAGTGACAAAGAATTTGTGGCCATCTTTAATTCATCACCATTATTTTAATAATATTTGATGTGCCCTCTTCACAGTGGTTGAATCATGAGAGCATTTTGTAAGTTCCAAAGAGGTATGTTACATAATATAGCAGCTATTTTATATTTCCTCTCTGGCAACTTTCTCTCCTGGTCTAGTCCCAGTCCTCCAGGCCACAGGGGTAGGCAAGTGACACAGACTAGGCAAATTACAGTCCCCTCTCTCCCTTGCTACTGGGATTGACCCAAGGATGAGTACATGAACTAAATTGGGCCAATCAGAATCTTTCACAGGAATTTTTCTTACCGGGGCCAGCAGGGATGAATTTTTTCCTCTCTGGGCTAAACTTAGAATATGAAACTGAAGCTTCCCCAGCGAGGTTCCCAACAGGTGGCCCTCCACAAGATAGTCTGAAAGAATGAGACTGACATTCATCTCAAACACAGAGGATCCTGTGTTCAAGTCCCTGGATCCAGCCCATTCTCCAGTTTACTGACAGAAGCCATTAAATCCCCCCTTGTATTTAAACTGCTTTGAATGGGAGTTTCGTTTTCTTTTTGCAAATGTAAAGAGGCTGTAGATTTACATTTAAATTCTCATAGGCAAACAACATCTGGGCTTCTTGGGAAATAGTATCAAAGAATAGTTAAGATCTTGGACCTCAGTCCAACTACCTGGATTTAAATTCCTGCTTTAACAACTCTGACCTTGAGCTAGTCCCTGAACCTCCCCCAAAGTCAATTTCCTCATCTTTAAAAGGATGGTAGTAATAGTACTCAAAAGGCAGTTGTAAGGTTTAAAGCTCTTAAGACATGCCTGGCACAAAGCATGTGATAAATGCTAAGTTTTTTGGCTTTTATTTTCATATATTTATTTCAGACCACAGGAGAAAAAAACAAAAACAGGAGCAAAAGCAAAAAACCCTTTTAACATGTGCTCTCATTGGTGTTTTGGGTTTCATTTTTAATTAGGTCCTTTCGTATTTTGTAGGCCTAGGTAGAGGTATGTATACTTACCTTCTTGAGTATTGTTCTACCACTAGGAATGAATGTTGGTGTGCAGGGATCCAGAGGAAGAGTTGCCCGACACAGTGATGACTTCAGTGTGACTGGTTACTGGGTAATGCTGCCCCTCCTTAAAATGTAACTGGAGCGTTTTAAGATTGGAGCTGTTTCCGACATTTCTTAGGTGCTGAGAGTTTCACTGTTCTGAGTTCACATGAGTCTTTGTCCACATCCAGTATGAGTGGCTAGCATTACAGTGGTGGGGGGGGCAGGGGGAGGAGGGGACTCCCTCAGTAATTCTTGCAGTAGAATCCAGAAGAAAGGGAATCATAGAGGCTGCTTTTAGGCAAACGGGCTTGAGTGATGGAAGGTAGAGAGGGTCCACAGGGACCCCCTCGTTGAACACAGAGAGGCCCATCAGGCGACCCACCTCAAAATATCCAGAGGCCCTAACTGACCAATGGGCTACTTACAACCAGGCACAGTTATTACCAAAACAAGGGAAAATTCCATATGTTGCCATAACTCCTCATCCTCCCCCTTTAATACAGCCCCCAGCCACTGCCTCTTTGCAGACAGTATATTCTCTGCTGCCCTGCCCCCTGTTCACTTGCGGTGTATCCAGTAAACTTCTATCTCCTTTTTTCTGCCTCCGGTGAATTCTTTCATCTCCTATGCCACCAACTTCCACCTGATTGTCACCCCACATTTGGGGGCCCCTTCTGATAGAGAGACACCCCATTTAGACACCACGGGAACCTCTGCAAGAACAGAAATAATCAACCATCTGCCCTTCTGCCAACTGCCCTCCCTCTCTCTGGCATAAACACCACCAGAGTTTAACAAGTATTAGTATCTCAATGGGATAATTTAGAGCTGCTACCAGCAATGAGATTAATAGTGCCCAGTGGAAGAGGAAAGATGGGCTGGGAAAGGCTTTTAAAAGCTATCATATATATATTTTTAAGGTGTGTAGGTAGTTCCAGGGTGGTGAGCAATTGGGCCATTTATTTAAGGAGATGGAGAAATGAGAGGAGAGTTTGGGAAATTGATTGGTTTTGTTTCATATTTTAAGTCTTTCTTTAGCATATTGCTAATATGTTGTTTATTAATATACTAATGTTTATTAAGCCATTAATGTGTAGACTGTGAGTTACATACTTAAAAGGAGAGGGAAGTTTCAATGAAAAGTTCGGGGTGGGGGGAGGAGATGATTTACAACCTAGCAAAGCACATAGCAGTTGAGGAGGACTGGTGGTGTGGCGAGAGTTTTGCAGCTGGAAAAGATGTGGATTTGAACATCTGCTTGACAAGCAGTTCATCTCTCTGAAGTTCAGTCTCAATCTATAGAATAGAAATACCCAGCATTTATTGGACACTCTATGGGCCAGGAATATTAGGACCCATCCTATCTTACAGAGCAGTTGTAAAGATCACTTATTAAAAAGTTGTCAGTATCCTACATGGAAGCTTATCAATAACTGTAAAAAATGATACTACAGGGACACCTGGGTGGCTCAGATAGTTAAGCGTCTGCCTTCGGCTCAGGTCATGATCTCTGGGTCCTGGGATCGAGCCCCGCATTGGGCTCCCTGCTCAGCGGGGAGTCTGCTTCTCCCTCTCCCTCTGCTCCTCCCACCCCAATAAATAAATAAAATCTTTTTAAAAATCATACTACAGTTCGGCCACCAATATAGGCTTGGGGCAGGCAACTTTCACACTAAGATTTCTTTGTCACTGCCATTTGGCCTGCTTTAACTGATCGAGCTCTTATACAAAGGAATCAGCCCTCCTGAGTCAGAGTTCCCTTCACCCAAAATTATTTCCATTTACCTGTGAACATAATAGTTATCTACATCCTTGCTTCTGAAACTGTAGTCCAAAGATCAGAAGCATCGGCATCACCTGGGAGCTTGTTAGAAATGCAGACTCTCAGGATCCACCCCAGATCTGCGGCATCAGAATCTGCATTTTAACTAGATCTGCAGGAAATTCGTACGAAGCACAGCTTTATACAAAGCCCCATGTGAGGTAAAGTTAGGACAGAGAAATGTATGTCCAAGTAGGAATAGAAAAGGGGAAGCAAGTGGGTCACAATATGGATAAGTAATAGAGGCAGATCATGACACCTTCTAAAATGTGAATAGTGTTCCTTTTTACTAATGTAGATCTTGGCCACTTGCTAGTATAGGTATGTGTGTGGTAGAAGGAGTATACTGCTTTGGAGTTCTTATCCTAGCTCTGATATTTACTAATTTAGGAAATTAGTCATTCTGAGATCCTCATTTTACGAAGAGGAAATTGAGACTCAGGTCACATCCTAGGAAGTGAGTACAATGGACTTCCAAATGAGGACTTTTATTCCAAAGCCAAACACCTACGCTTGATGCTCTCCTATATTTTTTTGAATCAATGGATCCATTGACGGTATTTCCTAACGGACATTGGATTATGGCAGACTCCTCAGTGCCAGTCTCGTATTTTCAGATCTTATGTCAGGACTAGCGTTACCTGTTGCTGTCCAAAGTCATTCTTACTAGGAAATTTTGTCTCTGGACTTCCCCCCTCTCGGCTGGCATTCTCCATGCACCTGCTCCAGGTCTCCATTGCTCATCCCTGGATGTGGTTCTCTCCAGCCACCTCCCTGCATTTTTTAAAAAAGATTTTATTTATTTATTTGTCAGAGAGAGACAGAGTGAGAGAGGGAACACAAGCAGGGGGAGTGGGAGAGGGAGAAGCAGGCTGCCTGCTGAGCAGGGAGCCCGATGCGGGGCTCGATCCCAGGACCCCGAAGGCAGACGCTTAATGACTGAGCCACCCAGGCGCCCCCACCTCCCTGCATTTTTACCACAAGGCTTTTTGCCTTCGCCTCTTCATGCAGGGCGTTTGACTCTTATTTCTACCTGGAACATTCTCTTCCCTTTCTCAGTATTTCGGTATTAGTTTGCTAGGGCTGCCTTAACAAAGTACCACAAACTGAATGGCTTAAACAATAGAAACTTCTCACTGGAGGCTGGAAGTCTGAGACCCTGTTTCCTCTGAAGGGAAGGATCTGTTCCAAGCCTCTCTGCTAGCTTCTGGGAGTTTCTTAACTTGTAGAAACATCACCCTGATCTCTGCCTTCAGCTTCACACGGTGTTCTCCCTGTGTGTGTGTCTATGTCCAAATTTTCCCTTTTTATAAGGATACCACTCAAGGACACCATATTGGATTAGAGGTCTACTCTACCTTCAATATGTCCTCATCTTAACCAATTATGTCTGCAATGACCCTGTTCCAAACAAGGTCACATTTTGAGGTACTGGGGGGTTAGGACTTCAACACTTGAATTCTCTTTTTCTCTAAAGATTTATTTATTTGGGGGGGAGGGACAGAGGGAGAGAGAGAGAGACACTTTTAAGCAGACTCCCTACTGAGCGTGGAGTCCAACTCGAGGCTTGATCTCACAACCCTGAGATCATGACCTGAGCTGAAACCAAGAGTCGGATGCTCAACCAACTGAGCCACCCAGGCGCCCCAGCACATGGATTCTTAAGGGGCATAGTTCAACCCAGAACATTTCCTCTTGAAGCTAGTGCAAGGATGGGAAATACATGAAACAACTCTGTTCACAGGCTCACAACTCAGAATTTCAGAGCATAAAATGATAACATTAGAGATGTGCAAAGTGTGTGGGATTTCTTGCTCCTTACCAGTGTGGAACCAATGTTGTATGACTCTCAGGGTTTCTCTCCTCTTCCTAGCATGCTTCTGTGTTGCTTGCTTATAATAGGAGCATCTTGACATGAAGGTGATTCCTCAGGGTGTCAAGACAAGGGTGTGCTTGATAAATAGTGGGATACAAATGCCCTTCCCCTTATTTCCACTCATCTACAAACTACCCATCTTTCAAGGCTATGGTAGTCTCAAACATTCTAATATCTACCACTTTATTGAGCCCTTAATTTGCCTAGGGTTACATGGCTCAAGTCACAAGGCTGGATTCTGCTCCTGGAATTTCCCCCAAATCTTCTAATAGAGAACTACTCATCCTACACTCTCTCTCCTCAACTCTTACAAAAGCCTCAGGACTTCTTAATCTATCCCCTGATGTCATCAAGCCACCAGGCCCAGGTCAGAAGAGAGGTACATGCCCCCTTTCCAGTATATGCCCCTATCTTCAACACTAGTCACAACATACCACGTTTAGGGGGACTTAAGGTAATACACAAAACCATTACAAGATCTATGGTTTACCAAGTATTTCCCTGAGAGCATAACTATCACCATTGGGCCCATTCTACAGATGAGAAAGCTCATACTCAGGAGGACTGAATAGCTTTTCTGGTATTACACATCTTGTCCATGGCAAGAGAGGCATGGGTTCTTTATGCCAGCACGAATGCAGACCAACATGGTAAGAGAGACTCCGCCTTTGGGCTGGGAAATTCTGCATTCCTTTTCTTCAAGACCTAATTTCCAGTGTTATGAAATCAACTTCTGTTTTGAGGTATTACTCCTAGATAGACAATTGCAATTTTTGAGGGAACAGAGGAAGCATTTTGGGAAATCGTGCCTTCTGCTTTTCATCTTTTGAAAAGCCAGCAGCCCCATTTATGATTCACCTGTAGGATGCTTCCCACAGACTTTCCTGCCTCTCTTCTTGTGAAGTCTCCTTTCTCTGGCTCTCTTAATTCATGCTAAAGCGTTTGCAGGCAGACCACTCCTTGAAGGCCTAAGCACAGATTTGTATTTTAAGAGGGCCTTTCAAAGCCTTAACACAGGGTGCCTGAGTGGCTCAGTCAGTTAAGTGTCTGCCCTCGGCTCAGGTCATGATCCCGGGGTCCTGGGATCGAGCCCCACATTGGGCTCTCTGCTTGATGGGGAGCCTGCTTCTTGCTCTACCCCTCCCCTCTGCTTGTGCTCACACAGCTCACTCACTCTCTGTCAAATAAATAAAAAAAATATATTATAAAAAGCCTTAACACAAGGAGGTGGTGATCAATGGGCCAGTTTTGGGCACTTCCCCACATTTACATGGTGGTGGCAGGACCAGGAGTGGGAGGTGAGGCAAACACCTGGGATTTTTCTAGTACTTCTCCAACTGGGGGGAAAGTGGTAGAGATTATTATGTCTGCCACTAGAGGGCAGATTTGTTAAGTTTTGAAATGTTTGCCAGAAAGCGGAAGAAACAAACGCAGAGCCGCTGTTCTTGGTAAGAGTGGGTCTCCCTCGTCATCTTCTTCTCTAAGTGTGTATAGCATAGTGGGCCTGCCCCTAAGGAAGCAAACAGCACACCAGGTAATAACAGCCTGGTATACGATCCATATGCCCATACACCCATATGCAAGCACCGTACTAGGCATTTTACCTACATTATCTTCCTTGGTCCTCACAACAGCCTCCTGAGGCAAATTTTTTTTTTTTTAAGATTTTATTTATTTATTTGACAGAGAGAGACACAGCGAGAGAGGGAACACAAGCAGGGGGAGTGGAGGAGGGAGAAGCAGGCTTCCCGCTGAGCAGGGAGCCTGATGCGGGGCTTGATCCCAGGACCCTGGGATCATGACCTGAGCCGAAGGCAGATGCTTAACAACTGAGCCACCCAGGCGCCCCATGAGGCAAATTTTTTTAAGTCATTATTTTACAGGTGAAGAAACAGGCCTATTAAGTTAAAAATATTGCTCAAAACTACGTGGCTAATAAATGGCAGACTTGGGATTTGAACTGATGTCCGTGGGGGAGGGGTTAAATGGGACAAGGGAAAGTCTTGAAAGGGTCTGAAATTAAACAGTAAATCACCATTCAAAGCCTCTAAGAGGGCTTCTGGACAGGGCATTTTCTGTCTTATGGTAGCAGCTCTAAGCGGAGAAAATACCATTAAGCAAATTATATGTGTTCTTTGTAAAAAAAAAAAAAAGTGATCAATACAGAATATCTAAAGAATAAAGCGAAAACAACCTTCAAATCTTATCATCTACATAAAGTACTTTTAATCATCTTTAGTCAGGATCCTACTAGCTGTTTTTTTTTAAATTGTGGGTATGTTATCACGTAGAGAAACACAGGATCTTCACGATCAATATTAATGATTGTGTTTTATTCTATTGTACTTAGATCCCTTAAATCACTTATCCAGTTCCTATTGATAAGCTTTTCATTAATTTCCAATTTTTTTGTTACCGTTTTAAACAGTTCTGTAACTTCTACTTCTATCCAAGGGATACTCACTTTTGTTAATTGAATACCATCTTATCTCCCTAAATTCCTTTGTCATTTCTCCCTTTTGGCCATATCACTTCTTTAGCAAGCAGATAGCAGATGATAGCTCTATCTTTTAAAAAATATCTACCCCGATGCCACTCCACCTCCAGCTATAGCACGTTTTCTTTCTTTACCTAGACACTTTGAATTCTTGAGAGAGCTGTTTATAACTTGCCAACCTCACTTTTTTTTTTATTTTAAAGATTTTTTTTTTTTTTTTTTGAGAGAGAGAATGAGATAGAGAGCATGAGAGGAGGGAGGTTCAGAGAGAGAAGCAGACTCCCTGCCAAGCAGGGAGCCCGATGCAGGACTCGATCCCGGGACTCCAGGATCATGACCCGAGCCAAAGGCAGTCGCTTAACCAACTGAGCCACCCAGGCACCCCCAACCTCACTTTTTATTCCCTCTGCTTTCTCTTGAATCCACTCAAATCAGGTTTTCCTCCACAAACAGTTCTTGTCAAGGTCATCACTGGTTGGTGACCCAATAGTCGGTCCACCATCTCTATCTTTCCTGAAATATTTGACATACTGACCATTCCTTTCTTTCTTGGAATCCTTCATTGGCCTTCTGGTAAACCACTTTCTTGGATTTTCTCTTATTTAACTGGCCACTGCCCTTCATTGGCCATGGTCACCTTTGTTTGTTTCCACTTACCCTCCTGACCTCCAAATTTTGGAGCAACCCTGCGTTCCCATCTCAGACCTCTTCTCTTTGTACATTCATTCCTCAGGTGATCTCCTCTGGTCTCAGGACCAAATACTATCTATATGCCCAGACTTCTCCCTGAACTCCGGATTCCTAGTCCAACTGCCTACATGACATCTTTACTGTGATGTCTCATAGACATCTCAAACTTAATGAGTTGAAAACCCTTCATTTCTCTGACTTCATTTCACCCAAATTTCTCCCTCTACAGGCTTTCCCATCTCAATAAATATCATACTTCTCAGCCCCAAACACGAGGCATCCTCAACTCCTTTATTTCTCTTACAATGCACATCTGTCAGGAAATCCTGGTGGCTCTACCTCTGAAACATCTAGAATTCAACCACCTTCAACCACCTCCACTGTCCCCTCCCTCATCATATTTCAGCTGGCTTATTATGATTACAACCTAAGTCTTCATGCTTATGCTCTTGCCCACTTCTACCCAGAGCTGGAGAGAGTCTTTACAAACTCACGCTGTTGACCCATCACTGCTCCGCTCAGATTCATCGATAGGAGAACCCCAATGGCCTTACCCTGGCTGATAGGCCCTGAGTGGTCTCAGAGCTCTGTCCTCTCTGGTTCCATGTCTTTACCCCTCCCCCACTCTGCTCTGGTCTCACTGGCCTCCTCACTGTCCTCTCTTTGCTCCTACCCTTTGCTCTGTCTGGAATCATTTTTCCGCAGGTATCCCTACACTCTGCTTCTCTACTTCCTTCGAGTCTCTGCTCAGTGTGTCCTTGTCAGAGAGGCCTTTCTAATCACCCTGTTAGAAACAGTACATTCCATTCTCTATTGCCCTTACTTTTTTTTTTTTTGCCTTGCTTTATGTTTCTTACCATTATCACCATCATCACCACTACCACCACACCTACACACACACCAAACACACACACAACTTATTTATTTGTCATCTGTTGCGACTATAGTGTATGCTCCTTGAAGGCAGGCATTTTGTCTGTGTTCTTTTTGGTTATGCCTCTAACTCCTAATCTAATGTCTGAGAAGTATAAGGGCTCAATACATATCTGTTGAATGAATGGATAAATATTTATCTTCTAGTGCAATAATCTCCCTAGGGTGGATTTCTGGGAGTGGGATTACTGACTGACTCAAAGGGTATGAATATTAAAGACACATCTGAAACTCTGTCATTATTTGACGATTTGACCAATTTATATTCCCGTCAACAGAGGACTTGACAGTGTCATTGACTCAAGGCCCATTAAAAAGGGATTTGTCCATACTTTCAATCTTTAGTAATCTCATAAGGAAAATATTTTCTTTTCACTTGCATTTTGGGATTATTTGCATATTTTAGGTATAGATTTATTGACCAGTTATACATACATTGTTTGTGTGAATTCCTAGATTATGTTCTTTGTCTACATTTCTATTATGGGTATTTCCCTGACTGATTGGTTTTTTGTTTATTAAATCTTTTTGGAATTGCCAATATTTTTTCCAGGTTTTATTTGTCTTTCATCCTTATTTTATATGTTTTTGACAAAAGGAAGTTAACAATATATTATGCAGTCAAATTTATTCATTTTCCCTGCTGGTTTTTGATTTCTCAAATAAGAATAAAGTTATGTGATGAATATTTGAATATTGAGCTTGCTTGGGCTTTTTTGGTAATGTTTACTAAGGATATTCTTTGCTTGTAGATACATTTCTTGCCAAAGTATTATGAATCCGGGTAGAAGGAGGTGGTCTAGCACTACCTGGCCCCTCAAACATATAGTTCCAGGAATCTGGGAAGTAAGAATGCTGTACCAAAGCAAAATGCCATGAAACCAGTTCCTGGGGAGTTCACGGAAGGATGAGTTGACACAGCTATTAGACATCTAGGCATAAAGCAGATGCCAAAAAGAGATCGCTGTGCAGCTCCTGGAAGCCGTGCACTCACTGTTTTGCTCCAAGGAGAGACATGCAAATGAACATAAGTACACGGTTCTAGAGAATCGGAAAGGTTTACCTTGACAGGTTTCCCAGACTGCAGAGCCACGTACTCACCAGCTAATTCCCTTCCTGTCAGTGGGGTTGGCTGACGTATATCTCACCACGAAGTCATGTTAAACTTATGCATGGAGCAGGTATCTTCCCATCCACCCTCGCCCCATGTGCGTTAGACACTAAAGATGTCCTCGGGAGCAGAAACAGCACTTTCTGGTCCCCATATAAATGATGAGTTAACTCAAACTAATGTGAGTGAGGATCACGCTTCCTATCCATGGTGCCGCAGATGTGTTAGGGTATACAGAGATATTTTTTCCTTCCTGGCCCTCAGGGCTGCCAGTATGGGCCTGGGTGGCCTGAAGCCCCAAACCTTATGAAGTACCATCCATAGCGGGGCATCATCTGGAAGCTTGTTCCAAATACAGCATTTCGAGCCTCACTTCAGAATCTGCATTTTTGCAAGGTGCTCAGGTGATTGCCTGCCCATTTAACTTTCAGAGGCCGTGCCCGAGACAATTGATCTGGGTTGAACAATGCCATCCTTGAACAATCCCATGCCATGTATAACTACTATCATTATCTGCTCCTCAATTGTGAAAACATTTGGAGAGCTCCAACTATTATAATCTGAGCTGGAAAGAATGTCAACTAATGGTGCTGTCGCTGCTCTTGTTTTCGGGAAAGGTACGGACACTAGTTAGTTAGCACTTGCTTTTGTTAGCTTTGTCCTCATCTCTCATTGCTCCCTTCCAATTCGATGGTAGGACTATTTCATCTTATAACAGCTCCCTCCAGTTTTTTAGTACCATAAAGCAGGGTTTTGTAAACTTTGCAATGGAATCACTGAGGGGGTAGAGGTGTCTTGTTAAAAAGATTCAGTAGCTCAGAGAGTCTGCATTTCAGGGAAGCTTCCATGTGATGCTGAGACTGCTGGTTCAGGGGCCACACTTTGAGTGGCAAGGTTATAGAGTATTCATTTGACTCTCATAACAAGTTTATGAGGTAGGTGGACTAGATGTTACCCCCACTGTTTACAGATGAGGCATTTGAGGAGCATGAAGCTAAAGTACCGCGTCTAAGATCCCAAAGCTATTAAGTGATGGAGTTGGATCCCCTGTGGTGTTTGCCTCTTGTGACTCTTTCTTCCTTTGTACATTAAGGGCCCTTTAATGAATTGCTAGAGCAGCCTAGGGGCTATGACCAATGTTTCCTCTTTTCCTCATTAATGGCCATGACTCAGGCACTACACTTTAGATTGGCACATAGTGTCTTAGTCCGTTTGGGCTGCTGTAACAAAATACCAAAGACAGTGGCTTATAAACAACAGAAACTTATTTCTCACGGTTCTGGAGGCTGGGAAGTCCAGACAAAGACATCAGCAGATTAGGTGTCTGGTCAGGGCCCTCTTCCTGGTTCCTAGATGGTTGTCTTCTTGCTGTATCCTCACATGGTGGATGGGGCCAAGGGGCTCTCTGGAGTCCCTTTAATAAGGGGCACTAATTCCGTTGATGAGGGCTCCACCCTTATGACCTGGTCACCTCCCAAAGGCCCAATTCCAAAAATAATTCCCTTGGGAATTAGAATCTTAATGTATAAATTTTGGGGAAGACACAAACATTCAACCTATAGCAATAGTGAGTAAGAGTTTTGTACTAGGGGGACATTTTGACATTCTCTTAGTGGACACAAAATAAATTTCATCAAAAATACTTATAACTTAAAAACATTTTTTTTTTTTTTCTGAGAGAGTGAACTCACAAGCTGGGGGAGGGGCAGAGGGAGAGGGAGAGAGAGAATCCCAAGCAAGCTCCATGGCAGAGCCCGACGTGGGGCTCAATCTCACGACCCCGAGATCACGACCTGAGCTGAAATCAAAAATCAAGAGCCGGATGCTCAACCCACTGAGCCACTCAGGCGCCCCAAAGATACAACTTTAGATCCAGTGTTTCTCAATCCTGGCTCACTTGCTGCACTCGAAAAACAGATTCCTAGCCTCCACCATAAAGATACTGAATCCGAGTCTTTGGAGATGGGACCCCAGGCTTCTGCATGGTTTTAAAATCACCACAGCTGATTATAATAGATGATCAGAATTAAAAAAAACAACACTGCTTTATCTTTTCATCCTTTCCCGGTGAATTCTTGTACAGTTGCCCGCCCGCCCCCCCGCGCCCCGATCCACAGGGGATCTGTTTCAAGCCACCCAGCGGATGCCTAAAGCCACAGATGGTACCAAACCCTGTCTGTACTATTTTGTCCTGTGCATAGATACCTAGGAGAAAATTTATAAATTAGGCACAGTAGGAGATTAACGACACTAAGTAATCAAAACAAATTATAACACTATACTGGAATACAAGTTATGTGATGTGGTCTCTTTCTCTCAAAATATCTTACTGTACAGTACTCACCCTTCTTCTCATGATGATGCGCAGCGATAATGAGCGTACATGGGGAGACGAAGCGAGGTGAATGACGTAGGCCCTGTGACCTAGTGTTAGAGGACTACCAACTTTCTGAGGATAGGTCAGAAGGAGGGTCACCTACTGTCAGACCGCAGGTGACCACAGGTAGCTGAAACCCTGGAAAGTGAAATGATGAATAAGGGGGGGGTGACTGTCATGGAATAGTTCACATGTATTCAGGATTTACTCTAACTGGCAATCACTCAAAGTGTGGATTGGAGACCGGCCGCATTGGCTTTGCAGGGGAGCTTGCTAAAAACAGTCAGAATCTTAGGCTCCTACCCACATTCACTGAATCAGAATTTGCATTTTAGAAAGATCCCTGGGTGATTCCTATGCACGTGGAGTTGGAGAAGTCCTGCTTTACGTGCATAATCTCCTTTCATTTTATCTTTCCAACACAGCGTGGGGTAATTTTTCGGATGTCTGGGCATTGGGGTCTAAGGAGGTTAAGTAAGGTGCCTAGGGTCACAAAGCTACTAAGAATTCAAACTAGGTCCCATCTGACTCTAGAACCCTTAACAGATACACTAGTGATTTTCACAATTTTATGTGCCAAATATTTTCCCAGGATACTTATTAAGAATACTGATTCCTGTACTTCCTTCTCTGAAGTTCTGATCCAGCCCATCTATGGTAGGGCCCAGAGATCAGCATTTAAATCCACCCATCCCCGGGATTTCGAGGCATGTGGTCACACAGAACACAATTTACAAAGCACTGCACTTTACTTTCTGGATGTGCTTTTGGGGAGAGAACTACCTTGTATTTCCAAAGCACTTCAAAATGAGGGCTTGGCTGCTAATAATAAAGATATTTCCCACCTAGATGGACCCAGATCCCCTGGAAGCCTCTGGAACCCATCCCGAGCTTTGGGAGAGAGTGAGGAGGAGTCCCACTACAGCCGAACAGGTTTACCAAAGCAGGGGTTTGCTTGGATACCAGACAGACGCTGAGGCCAGGTAAGATCTGGGATCTATTTAAGAACCAAACCAAAAGCTTGTTATTTTTCACAATCTACAAAATTGAATGCAGGCAAGGATGTTGGTTACCTTTTTAAATTTTTATTATGATTTCATGTATAATTCAGATCACTGGATGGCTGTAACTCCTGCTAATAAATTGTGTACACTCTGAGCACAATAAAAAATAGCCAGCATAGCAGAATCGGTCTGTTCAACTACTGAACCCTTGGGACATGACAGAGTCAAAGAGCAATTGACAAGAACTAGCCACAGAGTTGTCAAAGCTCTCCCCTCCAATTTTAACAGAATATGTTTTTTTTTTTTAAAGAGTAGTTTATATTCCACTCTCCACTTCTTTTTTTTCCTAATAAATATTTTTGATGACTCCATTTTATTCTTTTTTTTTTTTAATTTTTTGTTTATTTGAGAGTGAGAGAGAGCACCAGCTGGGGCTGGCAGGGGGAGTGGGAGAGGGAGAAGCAGGCTCCCTGCTGAGCGGGGAGCCCAACACGGGGCTCGATCCCAGGACCCCGGGACCATGACCTGAGCCGAAGGCAGACGCTTCACCGACTGAGTCACCCAGGCACCTCCAGAATATGTTTTTGAACATACATTTTTTTCGACGCAACACTCTTCTTCTAAAGAGCTCAGGGTGTAACACACGAACATACACGCACACACATTCCCTGCATTTGATGATTGCCTCAAGAGTGAGCACAGGATTGACGTCTGAACAGAAGGAGAACTAAGGGGTAAGAAGTGGGAAGAGGAAGTCATAGCAAATGATTTTGTAAGGTCCGCCATTTTGAGTCCATTCATTCGTTATTTCACTTAACAGCCTGTATTGAACATTTATTACGCTCTGAGCCACTGGATAGCTACTGAGTCTATCACGGCCTCCATCCTCCTGAGGTGTGGGGTGAAGATACTGAAAGACACAATTTTAACACATTTGCTTAGTGAAGGAAATGCCTCCCTAAAAGACATCTTCTTGGAACTTATCTGTTACCAATAAGGAGGAAATGCAGGGCTTGAACAATGTGGTAACAGCTATTTTGGGAATGCTTCCTTACTAGTGTCAGACACACCACCGGCGAGTCTCTGATTAGTTACCCCAGACTTACAAGGTGTGGGAGCCGCAGGAGCGTTCGGGTGCTCCCAAGGTTACACTGGGGGAACGTGGCATCATCAAGACGTATGTTTGTCAGATCCTAGAGCAGGGGTCTTCCGACCTTGCCACCTTATTTTCATGGATGAGAAGGTGATAAAGAGAAGAAAGGAAAATCTATCCACGAAGAAAAGTTGACATAGAAAGTAACACCTCTAATGATTACTGCTGGGTTTTTAGAAATTCATCTCTGTAGCACTGGGAAGAGTTTGGTAATGTTCTAGACAAGTGGATGGTTTGGGCAAGACCAGATGGGTGATTTCCTCTTATAAAGCCTGAAAGAGACCCATGCCACAGGATTCCACCTTAGTTTACCTAGAGGGGGGCCCTGGTATCAAGTAGGGTGCTAGATTCTGGGAAGGGATTTTGCTAAGGGACTTAAATCCAGAGAAACAGATGAAATCTAGGGACTCAGAACGTTACATACTGCTGCCTGGGCACTGAATCATCATAGAATACATGAGTGTGTTGCTTTCCCCTGGCTGATGGGTCTATCCTCCCTTTCTGAATATCATGGTGTGCTGGGGCTGGAGCCAAGTCCGGCAGTCTGTCTGGTAGGCTGTCCCAAGTTTCTGTAAGTGGTAGGAATCCAAGGGTGTGTGAATCAGTTACACTACAGTAATAAATAAGACTTCCGAAGCTCAATGTTTATGGTAACAAACGCATATTTCTCACTTCTGTATCTTATGTGAGTCAGCTGCCACTCTATCCCACACCTCCATCCTGGGACCAGGGATGGAGATCCTCTCCCTGGAACGTTTCCTGTCATTGAGACAGAGGGAAATATTCCTAGGGTCACTTCTACCCACTCTTCATAGGCTAAGTGAGCCCATAGCTACTCTGGAGTTCCACAGGGAGAAGAATCAGAATATTAATGATGAATAAATCTAACCTATTGCAATGAGTAAAGAGTTCTGAAAATCAAATTTGGGATCTAAATTCAAAGGTCAAGTGTAATTGATGAGAGTAAGGCCAGAATTGGGAGGGAAGACCAGAGGGGCTAGAACTCACCAGAACTGGAAGAGTACGGGGATTTGGACCAAGGGTGGGGTCAAGGGTGATTGCCATGGTACCCTGGGTCTTTTGTGTCCACTGACCAGTGGCTGGCTGGTACCTGGGAAAGCTGGCTGGTTTAAAGGTTCACAAATGTGCAGGCTTGGGGAACAGAAGCCATCAGGGTCCATCAGGGAAGTGTGAACGATTCATTTTGTGTTTACTTGGATCAGTGCTGTCTTCTCCTTGTCTTCTCTTTAGCTGTCCAGACACTGATCACCCTGGGGGAATCTAAGGCAGCATGCTACACCGGTAAAGGGTTCTAGAACACTTCCCATGCCTACAGCGTTTAGGATCTTTTTTGGAACCCTGAATGCTTTTTTTTTTTAAGGAAACTTATATTGGACAAAAGCCTTCTAACCCACTTTAAAGGACTTTTGATAAAAAGATGGTACAGTTAGGCAAGCCTTGCAGATAGTTACTGGTCTGTGATAAATAATGATTTACAATGAGCAATAGTCAGGATTGTTAAATTAGCTTTGTTTGTTTTCCCATTATCTGGAGCAATATCAAACTAGGCTCTGCTACAAAGAGGAAAAGGCAAATAATTGGCACAAGAAGGGAGTCAGATGAGGCAAAGGAACACAGGATCCAATTTTTCTTTTAGACCTTGAGAAAAAGTGTAGAGTGAATTCAGTTCAGCACTCCCTACATACTTCTATTTAGTGTTCACCTCACTAGTTTGGGACTTTTCCCTCCTGTGAGGCACCCAGCACCCTCTTGCACCCCACTACTCAGGCCTGGCTCTCAAGGGTGTCAGCCTCCAAAATTCTCTCTCTTCTCCTCTGTCGAAATTACCATTCAGTTCCCTTGGTTGAGAAATTTAAGAGCATCACCTGAGGAATCTATGGATAGATGAATTCAGACTAAAGTGCAAGAGACTAGCAAATATGTTAACCCTTTCTAGGAATATTTCCATTTCAAAGCTTCCCAAAGATAATGCTTTGTCTATGCAAACATTTCCATAGTAGTGGAATATGAGGCAAGGTGGCTTGCCGGTGGGGGTGTCTTTTTGATAGGGGGACTTTTCTTGATTATTCCCAGTCCCTTCTAAACAACCTGGGTTTATTGTACCCTCTAGGATTTGTTAGCACCTAGCCAGACACACAATTCCAGCAGCCCAGAAGCCAATGGCTTCTGCATAACACAGGGCCATTTTCAGCAAGATAGTGTGAGTTCCAAGTGTCTGTGCCTGCATGGTCAAGAAAAAACTAGTAATTAGGGGCTGCCTGGGTGGTTCAGTCAGTTGGACGTCTGCCTTCGGCTCAGGTCATGGTCCCGGGGTCCTGCGATCGAGCCCCATGCAGGGCTGTCTGCTCAGTAGGGAGCTTCCTTCTCCTTCTCCCTCTGCCTGCCGCTCTGTCTGCTTGTGCCCCGCACCCCCACCGCCCGTCAAATAGATAGATAAAATCTTTAAAAAACCTAGTAATTATAATGCCCTATGTATTATCAGGCTCCATGATGATAAAGTCATGAACTCCCAAGCACTTTCACATGGATTGACATAGTTAATACTCAGAAAGTCTGTGATGGACAGGGTGGGTCTGTTATCCCCCATTTTAAGGATGTGGAAACTGAGATTTGGAGACATTGAGTGACTTATCTAAGGTCACACAGCTAGTTCATCTTCCCATACCTGTTCTGGTGCTTCTCCCCTGAGTAGTGCTGCTCCTTCGGTGGCTAGGACTGCCTGGACTGTGGGCACTTGGAGTTCAGATCGGGCAGGGCAAAAAGCGCAAGCTGGTGGGAATGATGTCACCCATCAAAGCCCCCAGGCCACATCTGGCCCCAGCTAGGACCTGGCCAGCGTTTTGCTGTGGGGCATCACCTCAGCAGCAGGGGTGAGGGCGGTGGGGCTGTTTTCTATATTGGTATTCTGCATCTGTGTGCGTATTGATTTCTTTCTCAAAGGGTTCCATCTGCCTTCTATCTAATTATGTTACTAATCTTCATCCCAGTCCTTTGAGGATTTTAATCCCTGTTCTATAAAGGTGCAGGTTTCCAGCATTACCAGAAATCCATAGATTGAAGCCTTTCCCCGGCTTTCTTGTAAAGGTCCTTATCCGTGAAAATCTTACTTTTTGTCATCTTTATTTTCTGGATGCTGGGTCTCCCACAACTTCTCTTTTTTACTTTTACTTGCAGTCTATCTGTGAAGAACAATCCCTGAGAAGAAGCTGCTTGGTGTGAAAGAAGATGCAAAATAAACTACAGACACCATGTCCTCAATGACAGTTAAACAAACCAACCAACCCCACAACTAGACCAGTGTCATGAGGTGGAAAGTGCTCAGCTGTTAGAATCAGCAGATCGGGGACAGTCTCGGTTTGTCAGTCGGTAACCATGTGGTCGTGACTGAGGCCTATAATGCTCCCATCTCAGTCTCAGTTGCTTCCTCTGTGAGTTGGGGAAATAACAGCCACATTGGTTTGTGAGGATTGGACAAGACAATTCTGTCAGGCAGGGCTTCTCAGACGTCATGTCTCAGGAATCACCTGAGGGAAATGCAGGTTAAAACATCGATTCAGAGTCTCTAAGTCTGAGGTGTGGGGTCTGAGATTCTGATTTCTTTCTTTCTTTCTTTTTTTTAAAGATTTTATTTATTTAATTGTCAGAGAGAGAGCACAAGCGGGGGAGCGGCAGGCAGAGGGAGAGGAAGAAGCAGGCTCCCTGCTGAGCAAGGAGGCCCATGCGGGACTCAATCCCAGGACCCGGGATCATGACCTGAGCCGAAGGCAGATGCTTCACCGACTGAGCCACCCAGGCATCCCAAGATTCTTTTTTTTTTTTTTAAGATTTTATTTATTTATTTATTTGACAGAGAGAGACAGCGAGAGAGGGAACACAAGCAGGGGGAGTGGGAGAGGGAGAAGCAGGCTCCCCGATGAGCAAGGAGCCTGATGTGGGGCTCGGTCCCAAGACCCTGGGATCATGACCTGAGCCAAAGGCAGATGCTTAACGACTGAGCCACCCAAGCACCCCTCCAAGATTCTAATTTCTACCAAATTCCCAAGTGATGGGACCAAGATTGAGTACCACCATCTCAAGAAATGTTGGAACAGTGTGCAGTGACATCTCCTCAATTCATCTTCCTTGATCTTGAAGACCCTCCACAAAGTTGTGTCGAAATGGGACATTTATTGTTTTTTCTTATTACAGAAGTAATGAGGGGTATTTGTGGACACAAGGCTGACTCACATCTCAACACTTTTCTTGGCTGACATTCAGACATTTGCAGTGCCAGGGGCTAAAGATTTGAAAATATCCCAGCATCTTACCGCATAGGCGGCTAAATTAAACTCAATACCCAGGACCTGCGTGATTAGAATAGGGAACTATTCCGATCTACCTCCACGACCTGTTGGTGGGGGAGTATTGTAGGAGCTGGAGGAAGCCAAATTTGGGAAGCAGTGGTGGGGGAGTATTGTAGGAGCTGGAGGAAGCCAAATTTGGGAAGCAGAAACTGTATTGCAAAAAAGAAAATCCCACCAACTGTTTATATATCAGATAAATTGTTGTTTGGGATGGTGAGGAATTTGCTGCTTCGGTTTGCCTTGAGGTATGATGGATTTTTGACCTGGAGAAAAACTTTCTCTTTTCTCATTTGCAGAAAGTGGGCAAAGTCTTGTTATGGTCAATACCATGTCCCTCTGTATTCCCGTGTCCAAACTCTCCATCCCGCCCCAGAGACTGGACAGTCTTGGGAAGGTTTGTAGACCAACCATGCTCCTGACCCAAGACTTTGTTGTTTTCAGGATGATGAGTTAAAATTGCACAGTGCTTTATGGTTTCAAAAGCGCTTTCACCTACGTTACCTCTTTTTTTTTTTTTTTTTTTTTTTTTATCTCTATAACTCCCCTTTAAACCAAATAGTATTATCTCCAGTTTCAATTTTGGAGAATTTATATGATGTGTCCAAGGTCATGCTGAAAGTGGCAGATCTGGAAGGCAAAACCATCGTCTGACCACTTATTTATTGCTCTTTCCACAATAATCTATCTGTCCTTGTTCTAGAACAGTATCTTTTCAATCCTGGACTCACATTAGAAGCTTTATAAAAATACTGATGCTTAGGTCCTATCCCAGATCAATTAAATCAGAATCTTTGAAATGGAGCCAATATCCATCTGCATTTTAAAAAAATTCTGAGAGTGATTCTACTGTGCATCTGGAAATGAGAAATCACTGCTCTGGTAGTTTTGGGGACTGCTAGAAGACAAAAAATATATATATATATATATTTTTTTATCAAAAGGGAGGTTCTATTTATGCAGGGCTAGATATTGTCATAGTACTTGATTCTTTATACGTGTGATTTCTAGCATCTAGCTTCACACCTGGCAGAGTGGGAAAAAAGAACCAAAGTTGCTGAACCCCTACTATGAATCAGATGCCCTGCTAGTCATTTAAGTGCCCTACACCTCAGTGAGACTGGGATCACGACCTCATTTTCCAGACGAAGGCACTACAGCATACCAAAGTAAAACAATTCTTTCAACATCATGCCACTTGTAAGTATCATGGCTGGGATTTGAACCTACACTAGCCAGTGCCAAAGCCCAAGTGCGTTCCATCATGCCGGCAGTTCTAATCCCTGGCCAAGAGTCTGACTGCCTAGACTGGAGTAAGGGCAAGACATTGGTATGTTTCAGAAGCATCCCAGATGACTGCCCCACATCACTCTGTCTTTCCAAAGTGCTTACAATACATCTGTTGACCTTGAAAGTTCCTGGGGAAGGACTTCCTTAGGCATGTAGACACATACATGTGCATACATCGACATATACACGTCTCTTCCCACCCCTCCACCTAAAGTAGAAGGGACAAAGACTTTCCTTCCACAGTGAAGACTTTTTGGAATGGGGAGTTTAAGCTCCCCTGTCAAGCCTTTTCTGAGAAATTGTGCCCAAGGGCCTGAGTATTTAAGTGTGGCTGGGCAGAAGGAGGGGGGCACTAGGGGGTTAGAAAGTTGAGCTGGTGGGGGGGCACACAAAGACAAACTTGACCATCTTTACAGTTTTACCTGAAGTCCATCTTCCCCAGGAAGCAGCCAAGTCTTGGCAAGAAGAAGTGATCATTTATTTTTTTTAATTTTTAAAAAGATTTTATTTATTTGTCACAGAGAGAGAGAGAGAGCAATATCGGGGGAGCAGCAGGGAGAGTGAGAAGCAGGCTCCCCGCCGAGCAGGGACCCCGATGTGGGACTCAATCCCGGGACCCCCGGGTCATGACCTGAGCCGAAGGCAGCTGCTTAACTGACTGAGCCACCCAGGCGTCCCAGAAGTGATCATTTAGTCTAGATTGTAGTGTGACTGAAAGATCACTTGGAGGTTTAGAAAAACACCTTATTAACTCCCTGGATCCAGGCATGATCTGAGAGGATGGATTCATATTTTGAGGAAAACAGAATAGATTTTTTCCCCTTGGACTGGGTCCGGCTCCACTAATCTTCAACGGGTCCCATGTATACATGTAACACTGTCTGAGTGTCATGGAAAAAGTGGGTGCATTTCAATCCCAGGTAAAGTGATTCTCAGGTACTGCCCCTGTTTCCAAAGCCATATGCACATCATTGTTGTTATTCGAGATTCCAATTAAGTGCTTCAGAATTACTCCTTAGAGAGAGAGAAAGTCTGGTATCTCCCCATTAGTATTCCTACCATGTTAGTAGAAACACAATATAATTTTTACATCATTGTTTGAAATTTGTCCAAATGAAAATTTCTCAGTCAATTCCATTCAGTTGTTTGCTCTTGACCTTAGCTGAACCTGAGACTCCAACTTCTAAATGCCAGACTATTATCTGAGGGTCACAGCTCAGTGACCCCAACCTTAGAAAAGGAAACCTTAAGAGCCAGACTAAATTGGGTCCAAATTAATTTATTTTTGGCCAAAGATGATATGCTTCCTAAGCAGAAGAATCATCACTTTAGTTAAACATTTTGGGTCTCCTAAGCCAACATTTCAGAAAGGCCCCCTACCCTCTGTTAATGACATCTGAAGTCAGTTTGATAAGTATTAATTGAAGGAATACTTAATTTGAAGATTCAAAATGGAGTAGAACAGAGTCCTAATCATTTGTTCATCAAACATTCATCAAGCTATTACTATGTACCAGGTATTGGCCTAAGCATTGGGCTACGAAGATAAGCAAGCTGCTGCCCCCAGCCTAGTGGTTTCCTTTGCAGTGGGGAGACTGACGATATTTCCTCAGCATTCCCCTGCAAAGTGGGAGCAGTATTTTTATATCTGGTATATGCGTCAGGAGAAAGAGAAGGGCTGTTCCCCCCCTTGTTAGCTCTCCACTGTTCCTTCCTCATGCAGACCCAAGCCACACAATCAGACCTTAATAAGCCCAGCTTGCTGTAGCTCCTAAAGAGTTAGAGGCTTTAAATGCAGTCCTTTTTGACCTCTTCAAGGTAGTTCAAAGTAAACAATACTTGTTGACTTCCTCTGTGCTGTTAGTTCATTTTATAACCAGGAAGAGGCAGAGGTTCCCTGGATGTGGTGACTCCTTGGTTGATTTCTTAAAGCCACAGAGACCTTTTTCTGAATGCCAAATCTTACGGGGATTGGTTGGGTAATTTCACCTGGACGGGGATAACACATCATAGCACATTGCTCCGTTCACCATTATTGTCATATAACTCACTTAACCGGGGCAAGAATGTGGGATCTTGACATTCCACCCAACAAGCCATAAACTAGGACTCCATCAGGCCAAAGGGAGGGTAAAGTGGGAAGTGTTTGTAGTCTAGGCATTAGCCAGAATGCTAGGTGGGGGGTGAGCCTAAAACCTGCGAGGGTGGGATATGAGGGGGCAGGAAGGGGGCAGAAGTCAGATGTCCCCAAAGTCTGGGCAGGGGCTCAGGAAGGAATGGGTAGTTCTGGTTAAAAATAGGTTAAAAGTGAAAAGGCTAAGGAACCACAAGAGACCAAGGGGCTCTCAGCTGCCAGGGTCAGGGACATGACCAAGGGGCTCTCAGCTGCCAGGGTCAGGGACAGGCTCGAGTTCTCAGAGGTGAGGAGTCTCTACAGCTGCGTTGGCAGAAGTGAGGCCAGCATTTGGGTGGGTGAATGCCCAGAGCAGGGATCTCAGAGGTGCGCAGGGAATGCAGCTGCTTAGGGCAGAAGAAAGTGGAGGCTAGAGCTGGTTAGGAAGCTGTTTCTACTCATTGAAGCAGAGTGAATTCTTCCATCTATATTCTTAACCTTATTGTTGCATTTATATTAGTGTGTGTGTGTGTGTGTGTGTATTTTTATAAAGGTATATGCATTTTAACGTGCTACCTCCTCAGCAGACCAAAGTCTGAAGCTTCCCAGGGCAAGGCACTAGGAGCTTGCTCACATAGATTTGGCACATGGTAGATGTCGTTCGCTTTACCCAACTCCTAATCCAGTATTCTTGACTGTCCCCCCCAGAAGTTTCCACATGGATGCTCAAACACATCAAACTGTCATTGCTAAAAATTACCCGGGTTCTTTTGGCCACCGTTGTCTCCGACACAGGTGTCACACTGGCTGGCAAATCAGCGGCATAATGTTAGAGACCTTGCTTCTATGTTCCGCCCAGATATCCCAATGAGATAATATTTATTGAGAACTGGTACAAGCTTGGCCGTGTGCTTATGGTGCTAACTGCAGTTAATGTACTCGAAAGTCTGTCACCATCACCCCGGCTGCTTAAGCAAAACCATCCCCAAGGATGCAGCCCTTCTCATCTCAGTGATGATAAATGGCTCTCTGATAGCTCCTGGTAGTCTGCTTCTCAGTCTCTTACTTGGATCTTTTTTTCCCCGGGCTGACTGTCTTCTAATGAGGTATGGCATTTCTTTTTTCTGAGTCTCACACACTGGGATAGAACAAAAGCAATGCTATTAGCCACTCTGTCTTATGGTTTTTGTAAAGAAAGGGAAAAAGAGAGGAAGAATGGAAAAAAGGAAAGAGAACAGAGTGCATGGAGGGAGAAAGGAAAGAAAAAAAGAGAAAAGAAATGTGAGGGAAAGTAAGAAAGAAAAATAATGTGAATATTCTGGACAGTTTGAGTTTTGCCTTGTTCTGAAAGGTTTTTTTTTAAGATTTTATTTATTGGGGCACTTGGGTGGCTCAGTCAGTTAAGTGGCTGCCTTCGGCTCAGGTCATGATCGCAGGGTTCCTGGATCAAGCCCCGTGTCGGGCTCCTTGCTCAGCAAGGAGTCTGCTTCTCCCTCTCTCTCTGCCACCCCCCCGGCTCTTTAAAAAAATTTATTTATTTATTTATTTGAGAGAGAGAGCACAACGACTGAGCCACCCAGGTGCCCCTCGAAATGTGTTTAAATCCTTCAGAGTTTCTCTTTCAAGCCAGTCCCCAGTCAGAACTCGAAACACCTCTTCTGCCTAGATACAAGCTATAGGAAACTGAAACGATACAAAGATACCTATCTAGATACTTCTACTTAAGTTCTCTGTGGTGTGTATGTTCCTTAGTAGGGCTATGGTGACCACTTCGGACTTTGAAAACCAAAGATGGACTCTGTGTTGTTTCTTTTTTTTCCAGGACCCAAGTCTCTGCTCGAGATTTTGTTTCACTGTGTGATGGCTTTAGCAGGATGGCTGAGAGGACAGTAATTCGGTTATTCATTTTCAGTTCATTGATTCGCCAGGGGGCAAGGGGAGAAGATGATTCACTTTCTTATGTCTTGACTGCTTTGCACATTTTGAAGACAGAAAAAAAAAGTCCTTTCCTCCTTCTGTCCTGCTGAGCTTCCCAGAGGCTGGTTCTTCTACTCTGTCCTGTCTCAGCCCATTGCTGGCCAGCCTTTGTCTTCAATTCCGTGCCCTCGTCTGCTCCAGACCGTGCCTACTGCCAACTCCACGCAGCCGCCCCATGTGAGGGGGCCTTCTTTTTGGTTCACTCAGCAGCATCCACCAGCTGTGGCTGTTCTCCTTTCCAGTGAGTCTTTTAGCGATGCTCCTGTTGAGAGATAAGGGAAAAAGCCAGAGCACCAGGTCCGAGGAAGAGAAGCAAAATTCTCAACAGTGGAATTGACAGTAGTCAGGGCATTAGCAGGTGTGTGTGTGTTTATGAGTGTGTGTGTGTGTGTGTGTTGGGGGAAGATGTGATGTTGGACAATGAGGAGGAGGCAGTGCTTGGATGTTCCCAGGGGTTATTTTTCCCTGATTATTTTAATTCTGCTTCCCTCCATCTAGAATGGCCCTCCGACCTCCCCCACCTGCCCTCCCACGCCCCCTTCCCTCACTCCAGGATGAAGGGGAGCTCAGGAGAGGAGACAAAATGCCATGTCACCTGGAAAATTCTTCAGTGAGTGTGGAGGTGACAGGGGATGGGGAAGTAAGCAACCCGGAGAGGAAGAGAAGGGGGCATTCTGATGGAATTAGGAGTGTAGGCTTTAGACACACCTGGGTTTGAACCCCACTATTAGTGCATGGTAGCCGGGGAGTCACTTAGCTTTGCTCGTTTCAGTTTTCACATCTGTAAATGAGACTAAATTAGATTCGAGCATTCAGAATGCTATACATTTAGTAAAATCTCAATAAATGTCGATATTATTAGCACGGAATACCTGGCGTGCAAGAGCTTTGAAGGAATAGTTTTTATTTGAAGATGCACAAGCCAATGACTCCCAGCAGCATGAGGAACACTAGTCCCAGATGCCCCCCAATCTTGAGCCAGACCTGTGGGCAAATGTGGGGCATGGGCGAATGGACTGCCTCTATTGGAGAGGACTTCACGCATGTCTAGGGGACAAGCAGGTAAACAGTTGTCCGGAATTCCCTTTTAAAAAAATCATGCCCAGGGGCATCTGGGGGACTCAGTCGGTTAAGCATCTGCCTTCGGCTCGCGTCATGATCCCAGGGTCCTGGGATCGAGCCCTGCTTCTCCCTCTGCCCCTGCCCCCCGGCTCATGCTCTCTCTCTGTCAAATAAATAAAATCTTAAAAAAAAAAAAACTCAACTGGAAAGTAGAAGGGAATGCAGGGGACAGCAGTGTCACTCACGTTGGTGAGATCCAAGCTGAAAACATAAATGCTTTCTCTTCTGTTGCTCCAAAACTACCTAATCTTATAGTCTTGCCAAAGGCGACTTCACTCCTTCTGCCATTCCACATGACACTGTCCCCATCCAACGATACAGCATTTCTCGATCGTTGATTTCATGGAGAAGCCCTCACAGGGCTGCTCGGCCCGTTTTTACAGCATGGTCTGATTTTACTGATTTTATAAAGTCGACTCATTAGAGGCAAGTTGGAGGGCCCCAGAACACACAAATGAATAGTCTGCTAAGAAATCCATTTAAAATGAAAATAATAAAAATGTTAATAAACGTCACTATTTGCACCACGGTTTATGATCGCTTTTAACAAGCAATTCTGCTGTGATCTTTGAATGATTTCCTTTAGTAGATGACTTCCCCATTGTCAGATTTGATCTTGACTCAATATGATTATGCTACCCCAACACATGTATGCTTGAGTTAAAAAGTCTTTTGGCTTATTTCCACAACTGAACTCAAGAGTCAGACGTTTTACGGAGTTTTCTAAGTAGTTGTCATCTCTCTGTATGATTTGGGGTGGAGGTTGTTGCTGATTTAAATTAAAACCCACTTAGAGGAGTGACTAATTCAGGCCTTCCAAAATCCATTTCTGGGCCAGAATTATCTGGGTGGGGTCTCTGGACAACTACTGAGTAAATTACTTAATTTACTTTCAATTTTATTTTCTGCTTTTTAGACATTGACTTAGTAGGCCACAAAAAGTTCTTTAAAACAGATTGTGTTGGGTAATCAAAAGGTTTTATTTACTCTTTGAGACTCAGTTTTCTCATCTATAAAATGGAGGTCATAATAACCCCTACTGCTCAGAGTTATACATAAGACATTTACATATGTGTATATGTATGTATACGTGTGTATACATATATGTGTGTATATATATATGGGTGTGTATCTTATTTACATAAGATATTATATACTAAGTGCCTAGCATCATAGCGCCTGGTGTGTTAACCATCATTGTAATTACAATGCAGTGGTCCCCTGTAAGATTTTCCCAAAGTTCCTCAGTCAGATGCATGAACACAGTAGGCTCAGTTTGGTGTTTCCCTATTTTGAGATATCTTAACACAGTTAACAGGAACCTGTAGATCATGCAGGCAGCAATTAATCAGATCAGGTGTACCACCAAATGATCTTCCTCCATGGGGTTCTTTTTTGCTGTTGTTCTTTTTTGCTTATCTACTTTCATGGATGTGCGTCTTTTCCATTAGGGGCTTAGATGGGGGAATGGAGTGTTCTGTTTATTAAGAGGTTAACATAAATTTAGCTAAAACCTCTTTTGTCCAGATCTTTTTTTTTTTTTTTTAAGACTTTATTTGTTTATTTGAGAGAGAGAACAAGCAGAGGGAAGAGGCACAGCGAGAGGGAGAGGCAGGCTCCCCGCTGAGCAGGGAGCCCCACGCAGGGCTTGATCCCAGGACCCTGGGATCATGAGCCACCCAGGCATCCCTTTTGTCCAGATCGTATTGAAAATTACTTCCAACTGCATAAGTTCATTTTCCCACCCTCAGACAGTTCCATGGACATAGACGTTTATCTTTCTGGGTGGTAGAGCTCTTTGGGTGCCTGGGTCATAACCCTGAATGCTGGCTCTTATCATACAGGCCTGAAAACATAGAAGCTGAAGAGCAGGTGTTGGCAACCTTTGACTTGTGCCAAAGTTGGCACCAAGACTCAATTTTCACTGGGTTTGCTAGAACTATTTCTTATCCCACTGTGTAGTGTAGACACTCAATAGACATTTGTTAAATAAACGATGATTGCATATTTTTACCCCAACACACTCAGCCTCGCTTACCACTTCTCTCCCATCTTTTCCTAAAAGTGTTTAAGATAGCTTATAAGGACTCCTAAAATATAAAAAGATATTACTCTGTAGGAGACATTACTCAAGGATAAACCAGTTGGAGGTGACTCTTCCCCTCCTCTGTGCTGTGTGGTCAGCTGTGGTGGGCCCAGTTCCGCAGCTGATGAAACAGGCAGCAGGGTGGGCAAAGTGTTGGCTGGATAGAGCTAATTTGATCCTCTCTCCCGGGAGAGAGATGGTTCTCAACATCTGTACGACACTTCCTTCCAGAAACTTCTCTTAGTTTAGTTAGCTTGGGTGGTTCCTGTTCTTTTTTTTTTTTTTTTTAAGATTTTATTTATTTGACAGAGAGAGACACAGCGAGAGAGGGAATACAAGCGGGGGAGTGGGAGAGGGAGAAGCAGGCTTCCCGCGGAGCAGGGAGCCCGATGCGGGGCTTGATCCCAGGACCCTGGGACCATGACCTGAGCCGAAGGCAGACGCTTAACAACTGAGCCACCCAGGCGCCCCGGGTGGTTCCTGTTCTTTACAACAAAATAATTCCTGATTAAATCTGAACATCAGATTTGGTTCTAAGCTTTCTATAGGATGTTCACAGACTGGAAATGCAGAGTAAGCTAATTTTTGTATAATACATCAGTTACATTTTCAAATAACATGTTCAACATCTGGATTCCTTTGTGAATGAAGTATTTCTAAATTTCCAGCAGTGGGTCCAATTGCCACCCCCCCCCCCAAATACAATAAATATAGAAGAGAGTGGCAAAAAAAAGTTTCAAAACACCAGGGAAACAGTGTATTCGTTATAATTTCTTTCAGGTTAATAGTCTGATATTCTATGGTGCATTCAATTTGGACACAAAGCCATATTAGTCAACTTACTGTCTAAAAGCGTAACTAACATACTGTTTAAAAATAAGTTTATCCTACATGTTTAGATGTTTCAGACCCCCTTTGGCATCCAATGCAAACATGAAAACTTCCTTGTTATATGTTATATATACATATATACATATGTTATATGTTATATGTTAACGAGAATGTCATAGAGCAGAATATTACTACTCAGGTAGTTATAGTCTACTCTAAGAAAGAAATGTATTCTGAACATCTTCATAAAATCGCAGCTTAGCACAGTGGACAACATCTCCAGCTATATCCTTACAGTAGCACTAACACAAATTTTACTTCTGTCTGGTAATATCTTCCAATACAGGCAGATGGGGTTATCTCCAAGTGAGATTCAGGAAAAATAATTAGGGTACAAGGGGGCAGTGGGCACCAATCTCCTTTTATTGGTCTTTCTTCAGTCTGGCTTGCCTATCCTTTATTCAGTTCATCTCAAGAAATATTTATTGAGGGGCGCCTGGGTGGCTCAGTCGGTTAAGCGTCTGCCTTCAGCTCAGGTCATGATCCCAGGGCCCTGGGATCGAGCCCCATGTCAGGCTCTCTGCTCAGCAGGGAGCCTGCTTCTCCCTCACCCTCTGCCTGCTGATGGGCCTACTTGTGCTCTCTCTCTCTGTCAAATAAATAAAATCTTAAGAAAAAAAAAAGAAAAAAAGAAATATTCATTGAGCACCTACTATGTATACTGTGCTAATTGCTAGGAATGCATATGTAAATAGGGTAGAGTCCCTGCCTTCATAAAGTTTACAATCTGGCAGGGATTAGAGACATTAACCAAGAGAATGCAACTGGGACAAATAAAAAGCACCTATTAGGTGCTAGGCCTTCTCACAGACACTTCACATCTACTATCCCTGTTAAGTAGATCTTTTTTTTAAAGATTATTTATTTAAGTCATCTCTACACCCAGCATGGGGCTCGAACTCATCACCCTGAGATCAACAGTCACATGCTCCTCCAACTGAGTCAGCTCCTCCAACTGAGTGGATCCTCCAGCCCCAAGTGGATCTTATTATGCTCATTTTAGGATACTGGTGCCCAGAGAAGTTAGGTCATGCAGATGTGGGACTTGAATTCAAGTCTGCCCGATTTGATAATCTAGAATCCTGTGCCACCCGACATGGCAGCCATTAGTCATGTGTGGCTGTTGAGATGTAAAGCAATACATGTTAAATAAAAGCTTAAAATTTCGTTGCTTTGTCACACTAGCCCCGTGTCAAGTGCTCAACAGCCACAGGGGCTAGTGGCTAGTACACAGGACAGTGCAGATTTAGGACCTTTCCACCATCACAGGAAATTCTGCCAGTCGGCACTGGTCTAGACTCTTCACGTGAGGGCTTGACTCCATGTCAGCTTCAATATCCTAAGCCCAGAACAGATTTCTAAAACCCAGGAATCTCTATAATCAGCATTGTTTCTTTTCGCTGAACCATCAGAAGAGAAGCTACCGAACAGGGACTCCACGTGGCACACTCTTCGATCGCTGTTCACCTTGCAGGTAGGCATTCGGAGGTGAATTGGAGATGTTTTTAACAGTAGGAATTGTGGAGAACTAATTGAGACAATAAATCACATTCCTCAGTGTGAAGCCTGGCCTAGAGTAGGCCCTCAGGAAATGCCAGTATGATATTAAAGAGTGTGCAATGTGGAGTCGCAGGGCTGGTTTGAGGTCCCGGTTACCACTTTATAACCACGTGGGCCTGGGCAGATCAATTTCTCCAAACCTCATTTCGTTAATTGTAATCGGAGGTAATTGCAGCGAGGGCATCTCAGTGCCATGTTGCAATTAGAAATGGCTTGTTTCTTCAATATGGAGTTGGATTAGAGGGTGGGGTGTTGATAGTGTACAAGTCCTAATGGTTTCTGTGCTTTCCTGGTACAGAGGAAACCAGACTCACTATGGCCATCTACCATGTAAAGGCCACCACTTGCCTACTCAGAATACCTTGCCAGAGCTTGAAAATTAAAGCTGTTCAGTTTTTACTTTTGAGAACGCTTCAGTTTGCTAGACTGATATAGCAAACACAGGGTGGCTTAAATAGCAGAAATTTGGGGCACCTGGGTGGCTCAGTTGGTTAAGCGTCTGCCTTCGGCTCAGATCAGGATCTCAGGGTCCTGGGATGGAGCCCCGCATCGGGCTCCTTGCTCAGCGGGGAGCCTGCTTCTCCCTCTGCCTCCCCGTACCCAGCTTGTGCTCTCCTGTCTCAAATAAATAAATAAATAAATAAATAAATAAAATCTTTAAAAAAATAGCAGAAACTTATTTTCTCATAGTTCTGGAGGCTGGAATTCTGAGACCAAGGTGTCAGCCATAATGTTTTTTTTCTGAGACCTCTTTCCAGCCTTGTAGATGGCTGTCTTCTCCCCGTGTCTTTATATCCTCTTCCCTCTGTATCTGTGTCCTAATTTCTTCTTACAAGGACACCAGCCATATTGGATCAGGGCCTGCCCTAATGACTTCATTTTAACTTAATTACCTCTTTAAAGACCCAATCTCCAGATACAGTCACATTCTGAGGTTCTGGGGGTTAGGACTTCAACATATAAATTCTGGGGTGTGGGAGGAGACACAATTTTGCTCCTAACAGGGGACAAGATTAAATTCTCAGGCTGCGTATTTTTCTGGGTGCCTCTGAAGTCAGTAGCAGGAGGTACTGTCATCCCTCGGTCCTGGTGACCCCCAGGGGCACGGAAGGATGAGAAAGGGGGCAGAACTGCTCGGTGTCTTCACACACAGCCAATTCATCCCACCCAGTGCCGCTGAAGGGCTAATCCTTATTCTCACCAGCAGCCTATCCCCGGATGCCCATTCTCCAAGAATGCCAGAAGATTCCCCATGACCTCTAATATCAATTTAAACTTGGATAATGAGTTTTCCTCCCCGTCTTTTTTGCTGAAACAATGTTCTGCCTACTATGACTCCTTAAAGGAAAGCCTTGAATTGAAAGTATTGTGATTAGGCTTTGGAATCAAAGGGACCTGAACTGGTGTGGAGGCCCCACCCCTTACTGTGTACCTGTGGGCGATTGGCTCAGTCCATCCCATTAACCTTGAGCAAGCACAGACCATACAGCAGGCATTGTGCTGAATTTGAGACACGAAGATGCGTAAGATCAAATTCCTCTCTCCAGGAGCCCGGTTGAGGCTGGCAGAAAAGTAATCAAGTAATTACCCCAGAGCGTATAATAAGGGCTTCGATAGTGTTAGATGCAGGCTGCTGTAGAGTTCAGAGGCCCTGGGGGTGGGGGTGGGGGGCAGGGGTGGTGGGGGGAGGTGGTGGAGGAGATGGTAATGACTGAGCCAGTCCTAAAGGATGAATGTGACCAAGTGAAGGGAACTTGGCTGGTTAAGGAGGAGGGTGTTTCTGGTGGAAGGGAGGTCACCACTCATAGCATGGGGCTAGGAACACCTAACTCCCAGGGCTGTTGTGGATATTAATGGTGAAGGGTATGTGTATAAAGGGTCTAGCACAGTCCATAATAGGTGCTGCCAAATGCAGCAGAGGGGGGCCATCCCACCCTCTCATCCCTGCTATTCTCTCCTACTTTCCTCTGTGGCAACTCTGAGCCTGGGACTTAGCAAGCCTCCCCAGTGGTCCGTGGGAGTGTAGGGTCTGGCAAAGATCCTACTTACTTCACTATGTCAAAACTGCTTGTATTCTGTGCATCTTAATTCAGAGGTTGCATGGGGATTTGGCCACCTTCTCAACTTCTCCCCGCAGCACATAAATTATAAGTCCAGAAATGCAAATAGAATCACAGTGGAAAGGTTTGAGTGGGCTGGCGCATGCACCAAGTTATTCTCAGCATGATGATTTCTATCACTGTAATTAGACTCTGTAATTAAAAATCACTAATGTTTCATGGCAGCCCGCAATTGGATTTGGGGCACAAAGGAGAAGGTTGGGGTGTGCTTGTATGGGTGGGGACACTGCACACAGAGATCGTCTGGGCTGGGAAATGGGCCATTCACTAATAAAAAGTGTTCTCATTTATATACGGAAATAATGAGGCAAAGGAGCAGCTTTTTTTTTTTTTTTTTTTTTTTTTTTTAAGAAGGCAGAAAGAGAAGATAAGCAACAAGCCTACAGGTCACTTAGAAAGCCACAGTAATTTACCTGCCTGCTTTCTTTTACTGGGAAGATTTTTATCTCTGTCAGCATTGTTGTAAATTACTTAGTAAGGTTGGAGTCAAAATTGGTTTTCAGTGTGTTCTACCTCCATTTGACCCCTGTGTAAACAAGAAACCACACTGCATGTTCTCACACTTTTAGCTGTGTAACAGCTCCCAAGAAACCCGGATTTCTGTTTCCAATTGACCATGACTCCAGGGCTCACAGATCAGTGATGGCAGAGCATCCAAAGTAGGCTCCTGGCCCCTGGGTGGGGGGGATTCTTCATGCATCGGCACACCGGGCCACCTGCTGGGGGTAAACAGGGCCTGTACTTGGCATCCCGGCCACGTGCCGAGGAGAGAGAAGGAAGGGAACCTTGGAGGAAATCTAGCTCCATTCTCACCCTCGTCAGAAAGGGATTTTTTCCTCCAGCCTCTGAGAAGATCTTCGTCCTGTGAAAGTAAATTAGGTAGAAAATTACTTTTTGACAAACTTGACTGAAGCTGTGAAAGTCATTCTGCCTAAGTTTGAAAAGTGATTGGAGCTGAAGTTTTTTTTTTTTTTAAAGATTCGCTCTTTTTTTCTTTTTACAAAGCAGATTGCCCTAGGGGAATGAATAGGAATTCAGGTAGATGGTGAATACTTTTCTAGTTTGCCTGATTCTGATGGGTAGCTCTTGTCTTCGTTAGCATGTCAATACCGAGGGCCCTCTTGAATTTTCTAGCCCTTCTGGATCAGTCTGTAGAATTTTCTGTTCTTTCTTATTGTGAAGTGGGTCCTGTGTAGGGGTTTAACCGGGGCTAGTTTTGGGGGAATACAATGGCGTATTTAAGTGGTTGTGTCTATGTTTGTTATCTACTGCTGGGTAACAAGATACCCCAAAACTTAGTGTTTTGATTCCTTATTTTCCTTAGTTCTGTGGGCTGCCTGGGCTGTTCTTCCAACACGCATGGTGCTTCCTGGTCCAGGCGGCAGGTGGACGGGGCTGGAGGGTCCACGAAGGCCTCTCTCACATGTCTGGGGAGTGAGTTCTGACTGTCAGCCAGGGTGCCTCTGTTTCTCCCTCGAAGGCTTTCTCTCCACAGGGGGCTCATGCCTCAGGCCCTCTGTGCCTCCAACATGTCCTTCAGGCATGGCTGCTGGGCTCCGAGAGTGTGAACTCAGAGTGCCAGACCTCTCACTCTCTCAAGGATAGGCCCAGAAGTCTTTCCACCACATGCTGTGGGTCAAAGCAAGAGAAAAAGCCGCCCAAGGATGTGGGGAAATTGAAGGGAAAGGGAAGCTGACTCCACTTTTTGGTGAGAGAAGCAGTTTGCCCAGTTAGGGTGGGAAGGAGGAGACATCTTTGGAGACATCGGCCACAATGGTAAAATTCATCCTCAACTGACGCTTAAAAACTTATTCCAGGGAATTGAGGATTGTCAGTATTACTGAGTGGACCCTGGCTAAGCTAATGAGAATGAAGAAAGATGACAAGTATCGTTATTATGCCTTCCACACCTCTCCTTAATGTGCGCTGAGCATGGTGTAAGATGCTTTGCCTTCATGTTCTAGAAAACAGCTCTGAAAGGGTGGTGTTGTTATACCTACTTTACATATTGGGAAACTGAGGCTTGGAGACCGTGTAATGCAGGGGTTCACTGTAGCCAGCTGTGAAGGATACTGAAGGGGAGCTTGCTAGCTCTCTTTGCATTTCTGTTCCCCCACAGCGTCCCAGCTCTTCACATTACCCCACCTCAGCCTTGTACCTGCCTGGGCCGCCCCAGCCAGACCCCTGTCACCGTTCCCTATCTGAAGGCCTCCTATGTTGAGACTCTTTCTAAGCCTGCTTTTTGCTCAGTGACAAGAAGTACTGATATGTTTTTAGTTATACTTATTCCATCAAATATGTTATTCCTTTAAGTTGTCAGTCTTGGCTCACCCAGTTAAAATTTTTTCTTAAGAAGGCATTTGACAGGGTGCCTGGGTGGCTTAGTTGGTTAAGGGTCTGACTCCTGATTTAGGCTCAGGTCATGATCTCAGGGTCATGAGATCGAGCCCCATATTAGGCTCTCTGCTGAGTGTGGATCCTGCTTAAGATTCTCTCTCTCTGCCCTTCTTCCTCCCCCCTCCCCACCATTTGCACACACATGCTCTCTCTCTCAAAGAAGAAGAGAAGAAGAAGAAGAAGAAGAAGAAGAAGAAGAAGAAGAAGAAGAAG
>NW_023270387.1:37981931-38036524 GCF_011800145.1 Mirounga leonina
AAGAAGAAGAAGAAGAAGAAGAAGAAGAAGAAGAAGAAGAAGAAGAAGAAGAAGAAGAAGAAGAAGAAGAATTCATTTGGCCCAGAAAAGTCAAGAGAATTTTGAAAAATTTGGAAGGGAACTGATTCTGTAGCTATTAAGACTTATTATAAAGCTACATTAATTTAAAAATGTATTAATGCCAAGGAAGACAAGTGGAACAAAATAAGGAACTCAAGGTTAGCACCGCCCATACAGAAGAATGGTTATACACAGGATAAAGCACAAATCACTGGAGGAAGAATGGGTGCTTCTAAGAATGGCTCTGGACAACCAGTCATTCATATGGAAAAGTACAAAATTAGATCTCAACTTCACATCAAACACAAAAATAAACTCCAGGTGGATTAAAGGCCTAAGTGTAAATAGGCGACAAAAATATGTGACTATTTCTAGGACTGTAAATATTGAGAAGGATCTCTCTTTTTTTTTTTTTTAAAGATTTTATTTATTTATTTGAGACAGAGAGAATGAGAGACAGAGAGCATGAGAGGGAGGAGGGTCAGAGGGAGAAGCAGACTCCCCGCCGAGCAGGGAGCCCGATGCGGGACTCGATCCCGGGACTCCAGGATCATGACCTGAGCCGAAGGCAGTTGCTTAACCAACTGAGCCACCCAGGCGCCCCGAGGAGGATCTCTTAAATAAGACACTGAAATTCAGACCTTCTTGAGGAAAATGATTAATTCAAGTGACATTAATAGTCCACGTCTGTGAGGTTGAAGATGTGCATACCTATAACCCAGCAATTTGGATTATGGGTAGATCTAGAGAAACTCTCAAACATAGGCATGAGGAGGAATGCAAAAGGTTGTTCACTGACACATTGGTTATGATATAAAAGGTTAGAAACAGTCTAATTGTTCCTCAGCAAAGGAGTAGGAAAAATAAACTGTGGTTTATTCATATAATGCAATAATATTTAGCAGCTAAGATGAGTAAAGTAGATTTCTATGTAGCAACATGGATAAATCTCAAAATTATGGTGAATTAAAAAAACAAGTGCAGGAGGATATGTACAGAATGAGGCTTTTCATGAAGTTTTAAATGTCAGAAATGACATTGAACATTTTTTTTAAAAGATTTCATTTTTAAGTAATCTCTATACCCCATGTGGAGCTGGAACACCCTGAGATCAAGAGTCACATGCTTGGGGCACCTGGGTGGCTCAGTTGGTTAAGCGTCCAACTCTTGATTTTGGCTCAGGGTCCCGAGATTGAGCTCAGTGCTGGGCATGGACCCTGTTTGAGATTCTCTCTCTCCTTCTCCCTCTGCCCCTCCCCTGTCCCTGCTCTCTCGCCCACATGAATAAATGTGCTCTCTCTCATAAATGAATGAATGAATGAATGAATAAATAAATAAATAAACAGTTGCATGCTCTACCGACTAAGCCAGCCAGGCGCCCTGACATTGAACTTCTTTTTTTTTTTTCATATAGCTATCTGCATTTCGAGGAAAGCTTCAAAACATGCAAGGAGAATACACAGAATCTTCAAAATAATGGCAAGGAGGAAGGAAAATGCAATTTTATATATGTAGGGAGCTTCAATTGTATTTTTATGCATTTTTTCTTTTTTTTTCTTTTTCTTTTTTTTTTTAAAGATTTTATTTATTTATTTGAGAGAGAGAGAATGAGAGACAGAGAGCATGAGAAGGAGGAAGGTCAGAGGGAGAAGCAGACTCCCTGCTGAGCAGGGAGCCCGATGCGGGACTTGATTCCGGGACTCCAGGATCATGACCTGAGCCGAAGGCAGTCGCTTAACCAACTGAGCCACTCAGGCGCCCTTATGCATTGTTTCTTAAAAAAATCTAGATTAAAGATGGCAAACTATTAACGTGTGCTAAATCTGGGTAGGGGCAACATGCGCTTTTATTAAATTATTTACAATATGTTTCTTTCTTTCTTTTTTTTTAGAGGGGGAGGGGCAGAGGGAGAGAGAGAGAGAATCTTTTTTTTTTTTTAAGATTTTTTTTATTTATTCATTTGAGATACAGAGATACAGAGAGAGAGAGCATGAGCAGGGAGAGAGGCAGAGGGAGAGGGAGAAGCAGGCTCCCGGCTGAGGAGGGAGCCCCATGCGGGACTCGATCCCAGGACCCTGGGATCATGACCTGAGCTGAAGGCAGACGCTTAACCATCTGAGCCACCCAGGCGCCCCGAGAGAGAGAATCTTAAGCAGGCTCCACGCCCAGCAGTGAGTCCGGCCCAGGGCTCGATCTCACGACCCTGAGATCATGATCTGAGCTGAAATCAAGAGTCACTTAACCAACTGAGCTTCCCAGGCACCCCAATATGTTTCTCATATTTTAAAAAGATATTGCTTTTAGAACCTCTAAAGAATGATGGCAAGGCTGTGAGGTCTGGGTCAGTATGAAAGATACAGTTCAGAGGAGGCAGGTGGCCTTTGTGGACGCAGCTTGTGGTATGCCTGGTGGACTGTCAGCCTTCTAACCCAGGACCATTTCCCTTAGACTCAGCCCTGGTCCAGCCACACTCTCCCTTTCTCCTGCCCTGCTCTGCTTTTGGGGACAACTCCAAGCAGAAAACGTGTTAAGCCCCCGCTTGCCTCGACTTACTGGTCCAGCTACTCAAGCTCATTCCTATTTTCCCTTTCATCCTTAGACATTGGAAGGCCAGAGATGAATGATGATGACTCTGTTGAAGGAGGAGAAGAAGTCCGGGAGGCCTTCCTCTTTGAAAATTTTTGTTTTTCAAGGCTGTGTCATCTACATTAGCTCGGTGGCTTTTTTTATCAAGCATGTAGACAGAGCAGGTGTTTTTACAGGATAAAGAAACCGAGTTGGTGAAGAGCTAAATAACTTGGCAAGGGCATCCAAATGATTAGTGAGATGCCTGAAATTAGAACCTGGTCCGAAGTCCCAGTTTAAGGCTCTTTCTAAAATAATGAGTCGAGTGCTATATGTGCTAATGTAGTACTATGGGTCCCAGGGGGAGTAATAGGAGGGAGTCCATTACTGTAGTGGGTTGAATTGTGTCCCCCCAAAAAGGGTTCAAATCCCTACCTCCAGTACCTATGAATGTGGTTACCGTATCTGGAAATAGGGTCTTCGCAGGTGTAAAGGGTGGGCCCTATATCCAATGACTGGTGTCCTTATAAGAAGAGGAGAAGAGACAGAGATGATGCACAGGAAAGAAGGGCAGGTGAGCACAGGCAGAGATTGGAGTGACCCAGCCATAGCTAAGGAACTCTGAGGATTGCTAGGAGCAGCCAGAAGTTGTGAAGAGCGCACGAGGGATAGTTTCTCCTTCAGAGCCTCTTGAAAAATCAATGGAGAATCAATCAACTCGACTGACTCTTTGATTGTGGACTTCAGGCCTCTAGAACTGAGAGAGAATAAATTTATGTTGGTTTAAGCCACTTTGTGGCAATTTGTTTCGGCTGCCCTAGGAGACAAAACCAGTCACCAGGATTGGGGGTGATTCCAGTGGAGGTGTGGCCTTAGCTGAGGACTGAAGGGCTAATGTAGAGACACTGCTGGCCATGTGTTCAGCCACAAATAACAGAAAACCCATCCAAAGTGGCTTAAACAAATAGGGTTCATTTATTTTCACATAACAAAAAATTCAGAGATCAGCAGTCTGGGGTTTGGGTAGTTAGTTGCTCAATGATATGAGGGACGCAGGCCCTCCCCATATTTCTATTCTGCTGTCTCTAGCTTGTCAGCATCTTTTGTTTTCATGCTTGTTGCCTTATGATCACCCAATGGCTACTGAGCCACTCGGCCACACATCTGCATTCCAGGCAGAAAGAGGAAGGAAGAAAAAGGGAGAGTCTTTTTCACAAATCACCAGCAGACTTCTTTGATTTCAATGGCCGGAACTGGCTTACATTTCATATGGCTTTCCTAGCTGCAAGGAAGGGAGGTAGGTATTTATAGCTTTAGGTTTTAAGCCTTAAAATAGAAGGACACAAGTAAGAAGCTGATCACTGGTGTTGAGTAAGCCATTCTGCAATACCTCTAAAATACCATCATTTTAGATCAAGTTTTAGGTCTGGCAGCATGTAAGAAGAAAACCAAAATATTAGTAGTTTAAAACACATAAGATTCTGGATGTAGACGATCTAAGGTTGATATGGAGGATCCATAATCATCAAGAGAGCAGATTCCTTCTTTCTCTTCCTTCATCCTTAGAGTCCATTCTCATTGTGGACTCATAAGCCAAAGTGGCTGCTGAAGTCCCAGACATCAATCACCATTTCATTCCAGAAAACAGGAAGGATGAAGGCAGAAGGCAAAATAGCACACTCCAGCCAATTGTCCTTCTTCTGAGGAGTCTTCCAATCACTATCGCCCATTATATTTCATTGACTAGTATTGGCAGAGAAGGTGAAAAATGTTGCTTTGTCAAATGAAAACATGGCTGTCCCAGGAAGTAAGAAGACAGTTAGATATTGGGTAGGCAATAAACAGCTTCTTCCTCACAGGGCAAATAAGTTTCATCTCCAGTGGCAAATATGACTTATTTGGAGTGGTTTCCTAGAGCACTGTGTTAAAAAAGATCCTGAGGCCATAATCTGGGCTCAGTGGGTAGAGAGCAATGGTTGATTAGGGATCTTGATCATGGTCATGAGAGTCAGGGTGTAATGATATGTATGGGTTCCTCTTCCCTTGGAAGGAGTAGGAGAAGCTCGTTTGCTGGTGACAGGGGTGACTATATGGAGATGTATCTGTTTGCTAGGGCTGCCATCATAAAGTACCACACACGGGGTGGTGTCATAGGAGAAATATATTTTCTCATTCCGGAGGCTCAAAGTCTGAGATCAAAGTGTCAGCAAGGTTGGTTCCTACTCAGGGCCGTGAGGGAAGGATCTGTTCCAGGCTTTTCTCCTTGGCCTGTGTCCAAATCCTCCTCTTCTAATAAGGACACCAGTCAGATTAGATTAGGGCCTATCCTAGTGAACTGATTTTGACTTAATGACCTCTGCAAAGGCCCTGTCTCCTAAGATAGGCACATTCTGAGGTACTGGGGGTTAGGACTTCTACATATGAGTTCTGGGGGGGGCGTTGTCCAAGAATATGTTTTTTTCTCTTCTGACTGAACACTGTTCTGTCTGAAGTCAAAGACCACTACAAAATAGGAACATCTGCCTGGGGTGGCCACTCTGTGTGTGTGTGTGTGTGTGTGTGTGTGTGTGTGTGTAAGGAATGCAGCGGGTACAAACTGGGGCAGGGTGGGGGGTGATACTCCTCTCACAACAATTTCCTTAATGGTTGAGGCTGTGGTTGTAGTCATGCTATCCACCCTCATTATTACTTATTTATTTGTTTTTGTTTTTATTTCTATTTTTTTTTAAGATTTTTTTATTCTTTATTTGACAGAGAGAGAGAAAGTACAAGCAGGGGCAGCGGCAGGCAGAGGGAGAGAGATAAGTAGGCTTCCCGCTGAGCAGGGAGCCCGATGTGGGGCTCGATCCCAGGACCCCGGGATCATGACCTGAGCCGAAGGCAGCCGCTCAACCGACTGAGCCACCCAGGCGCCCCTATTTACTTATTTTTAGATAAACAGACCTTCCCCTACTAATCATGGGAATATTATAAGCTGGAGCAGTTATAATCTACCATTCCTGTCTTCGTGTAGATTGATCCATGCATAGTCATGTAGCTCAAGCTAAGCCCTTTCCTGGAAGTTTTCAACAACATCTGGGAGAGAGTTCTCCTTCCTTTAGGATCATTAACCTAGAAGGCTGTAAGCCCAGAGCAGCCCGTGCCTTGTCCCTTGCCCTGTGGAGAAATTCCATGTGCAATAAAATGAATGAAGCCAAAATACAGAAAGGAGCAGAGACAGAGAGTAGAGATAGAGTCCCCAGAGCGCTTGAGTCCCTGAATACGGGCATCCCTAAGACCAGCTCCACCCTTATCCTTTCCATGACTATGTAATGCAATACACCCCTAGCTTTGGATGGTGGAGTTGGGTACCTGTCACTGGCAATCAAAGAATCCATATAATTCCCCCAACAGATGTATATAAACACTTTCAACAAACTTTCTAATTTGTGGGATCATGAACCACAGACCAGAAGCTTAAATTTCTAGGTTTGTTTCTTGGGAACTCTTTTAATAAATTTGTGGTTCCCTAATTTTTAGTGAGCCTGTCTCCTGCAGTAGCTAGCCTGTAGCTCTGGGCTGGTGGTTCTCAGAGGAAAATACTGTACTTTTCATTGAAAAGATGTTTTAGGGAACAGAAAATGGGGTCGTATCAATATTAATTCACACGGGAAAATTATGTAAGTGCAATTTAAATATTTATCTTCAAAGTAAGCTTATAGCTTAGAACCTTTTTATCTTTACAGATGTGGCATTTCTTTAATGGGCTTCTAATGGTGTCCAGCTCATAACTTCCTTTTTTTTTGCTTCCAACTATACCATGTTTGATTCACCTTAAAAAGCATTTAGATTTGAGTGCTGGTTATTAGAGATGATGGCCAAATTATATTTTAGATGAAGCATCCCATCTACATTAGCACATTTACATCTCTGGTCCCAAAAATATTTATAAGAAAACTTCATCTTGTGACAAAACATGCAAATTCCATTCTGGGGAGGAGTGACATTGCTAATAGCAGAGAAGAGTGGCCTGACAAGTCTCTTTTCCCGCAGGAGCTATGTAGAAACACTTGCCATTGAAGTTTTGTTTGCTCTTTAAAGTTAATGAATTGCATGATCTAATAATAACTAATTGTACCTTCCCGTTGAGGGGTGTATTGCATTACATAGTCATGAAAAGGATAAGGATGGAGCTGGGCTTGTCATAAAGCGCTTAAAGCATTTCACAATCAATTAGCAGCTCAGGGACATCATTATTATTGGCCCGTTCTGCTGAGCAGTAAAATCCACTCTGTATGAACTCTGAATACAGCCATATTGCAAAACGGCCAATAATAATGATGTCCCTGAGCTGCTAATTGATTGTGAAATGCTTTAAGGGCTTTATGACAAGCCCGTTCCCAATAACTAACTGTACCACCCCTGCCTTCGGCTCAGGTCATGATCTCAGGGTCCTGGGATCGAGCCCCACATTGGGCTCCTGGCTCAGCGGGGAGCCTGCTTCTCCCTCTCCCTCTGCCTCTCTCCCTGCTCATGCTCTCTCTCTCTCTCTCTATCTCTGTGTCTCAGATGAATAAATAAAATCTTAAGAAAAAAAAAAAAAGAAGGCTTTGAAGTTTATAAGGAAAGTTTTCAAAGTCTCACCACCTTCCTGGCCAGGTTTTTTGATTCCTTGCTTTTATTTTTCATGTATCGTCTTTCTCATTACTTATGCCCTGTCCATTAAATCCAGCGCTGGGCATGAGCTCTGGTGTTTCTTCTTTTCCAAGCTGCCTGGCTGCATTGCTGCTCTTGATTAAATAAGTTCAGTGTGGGTACCCAACCAAAGCAAAGGCCAACACTGCCTCATTAGCCAGGAGATTTGGTTGGCACGGGCCAGCCAGCAAGCAGGGTGAGCTAGGTCAGAATGGATTTTAGGTTAAGGGCGTGCTAGACACCATTCAAGACTTGGGGGCCCAATCTAAACATTAAAATGCCACCAGTCTCTGAGCCAGCCCCTCAAAATGCTATTGAATCCCTGTATAATTAACTATTTGCTCATAACAATGGGCTGCCTGAAAGATGATGGAAGGATGTGGTCCATTTTCCCTAGAATCTTCAGATGTGGACACTGCCTGGGACTTTTGGAGTTGACGTGGTTTGTCTGTTTGACTCAAACACAGGCCAAATTTAAATAGCTCTTTTATGGAGTCACCTAAGGGGAGTTTTAAGGTAGCTTGAAAAACTTCCTATAATCTACTTATTATTTGGAAGCTTTCAACCTGACTGGAAACTGAGTATCTTGTCTTCTTGGACAGTTTAAATCAGAAAGGGCCCTGGGAAACTGGGATGCTCTACAAAGTGTCCCAAGCTGGGATATTCAACTCAGCTTTATCCTCTTGGCCAATCCCTGCCTTTAAGCGACAGAAAAGTCATGTTTTAGCAATCAGTACAGTGTGGCAGGCTGAGGAATGGCGCCCCCAAAATATTATTGTCTCAATAATAGACTTTATGAATGTTACTTACATGGCAAAATTTTTTTAAAAAATTAAAAATTGCAGATGGAATTAGATGAAGAATCCTGAGATGGGGAGATCCTGAATTATCTGGGTGGGCACTAAATGCAATCATTTGCATCCTTATAAGAGGGAGGCAGAGGGAGACTTGACACAGATAAGAGGAGAAGGCAAGGCAAAAAAAAAAAAAAAAGGAAGAAGAAGAGGGAGAATGGAAGGCAAGGTGGCCACAGAGCTGGAGCTTACAGTGATGCAGACACAAGCCAAGGAATGCCAGCAAGCTCTAGAAGCTGGAGTGGCAAGGACCAGATCCTTCCTGAGCCTCTGGAGGGAGCAGGGCCCCGCCAACAGCTTGATTTTGGACATCTAGCCTCCAGAACGGTGAGGGAATGAATTTCTGCTGTTTTAAGCCACCGTTTTGTGGTAATTTGAGGTAGCAGCCCTAGGAAACTAATACAAACAGGGTGGTGAGGTGATGTGAGGGGACAGAGAAGAGGATCCAAAGCTAGGCCGGGATCTGACTCACCTGAGGAACACTGTGGTCCAAAACCGGGCCCCGAAAGACAGTCCCAGATGAATTGTCTGGTTAATTGCTGAAGAAATTAAGTTAAGTTCGAGACTGATGGTAGAAGTTTTGAGACTCCCCAAAACTTGGGTTACGCCCACACGGCAGACTACATAATCTCGCAGATCTGCTGTTGTGTGTGTATAAAAACGTCAGATGCTAAAGGTCTGTGCAGGATGTATTTGTTTGATTTTCTTTTGTCTCAGCTTTGTCTTTAATGGAACTTCATTCTGAGCGTTGTTTTCCCTGGTTCAACTCTGCTTTTGGTAGGAGACGTTTTGCAGGATGACCCCTCACGTGGTACAGGTGAATCACGAAGGCCTTTGTTGAGACCCAGCGTCTTGGTGGCCCTTTGAGGCAAAAAGGGGGGTCTGGCATCCCGGGGGTCTGCCTGCTGGGAGTGGACTGACTCCCCGTCCACTGGGAGGTGTCGGCACGTGTGAGGCAGGTGGAAGGGTGAGTCTGGGGGGCTTGGCTCCCCCAGGGCTACGTGAGTTTTGATATGAAATAACCCGTCTATGGCGCAGAGTCTCTCACTTCTGACCAGAAGCCCCCGGGGGGGCAGCGTTGGATGTGCTGCTCAGGACGAGGGGCTGGAGGAAATTCAGCCGAACAGCACAAAGTGATTCTGAGGACAAAATGGCTCAATCAAGGGAAAAGTGATTTCAGGGCTGACATCAGCCAGACATTAGCAACCAGGTTCTTCTTCTTATCTGCTTTTGAACCTCAGGAGGAGAACTTGTCTACCTTTGATACTGTAAGCACGATGCTTCATGTTTAAAGATTAAAGCAGCTTTCTGGCTTGTTAGAAAGAAATCACATGGGAATGGGTTTCACAGCCAGAAGCTGAGCTCCATCAAAAGGATGTCACTCTGATGGGGGAACATCTCCCCCTCCCATGAATATCAAAAAAGCCAGTGATTAATTCTTTCCATTAGGAGCCCCATCTCCCACTACTGTTATGTATAGGATTGAAACAATGTAGTCTGATTACCATTGTGTCCCATGTGGCTTAGACTATAAGTGCAAAATGTGAAATGTAAGAGGTTTTTTTTTTTTTTTTACATCTTGTCACTCCAGATGAGGACATACTTTGGAAGTGAAATTAGAAACAATGCACCGGTAATTAAAGGCCGGTGTCTTCCCTGGGACTAAAATACAGCCCACGGTGCGAAGGTTTTGATTGACAGTATGTAATTAAAAGTTGCTTTAAATGGTTACTAAACATAACCAGCCACAGAAGGGTGGCGGAGAGGAATAATTTTAATATAGGAAGTTTTTAAAAGCTAGACACATTTGGAATATGTGTAAAACATCTGATTAAACATTTAAAGTTAAATCCCTAGGGTGCACTGAAAGGGTTATACTCCACAGTGTTTGCTTTTTTGTTTGTTTGTTTACATAAAGCAATAATTTACTGTATGCTGTATTTACCAGAAGTTACTGGTTAATATGTATAAATTTTGAGGGAATAGGGGAAGCCTGGAGAACACTAAGTAATGGTATTTTTTTTTTAATTTATTTTATTTTTTTAAAAGATTTTATTTATTTGACAGAGAGCGACACAATGAGAGAGGGAACACAAGCAGGGGGAGTGGCAGGCAGAGGGAGAAGCAGGCTTCCCACGGAGCAGGGAGCCCGATGAGGGGCTCCATCTCAGGACCCCGGGATCATGACCTGAGCCAAAGGCAGACGCTTAATGATTGAGCCACCCAGGTGCCCCTAAGTAATAGTATTTTAGAAGATAAAATCCAAGGTGCCTGGATTTATCTCTTTTGTTGTTGTATTTATTTAATATGATTAAAATAATTTAAAATGTCAATTATTTGTTTTGCTGTATATAAATTATACGTCAAGTAAAAATTTTAATTGTTGGTCAATTTGAGGACGATATTTTGGTGGGAGGAGGAAGCAGCTGAGAAAGGGCAAAATGCTTCTTGTGCTCCCCGAGCAACAGTTACAAGAAGGTCCATTTATTTACAAAAGCATCTCAGTTGCAATGTCACTAAGGAGTTGCCAAAATGCAGAGGAAAGCATTTTAAAGATTGAAAACAAGTAAGTTGATTTAATATGTGTATTTATGAGTTTAGAAGAGTTCGCACACTATGTTAATGGGAGTTTGTTTTTGCTGGAAATACTAGCCTTGACGGTCAAGTCCAAGGCCCCCTGGGTGTCCATATCCAGGCCCACAATCTGGGAAAAAGCACTGCTGGCATCGGAGAGCCCTCCCCTGTCCCTGTAGGCACTGGTGGTGGTCTTACAAGGGCACTTACAATGCGGCAGACCCCATTCGTTATCCATGTAACCAACTCTGAGCTTTCTTCTTTGCTGCTTTTAGAACTTCCCATAGAGATGGGACTGAACTGACATCAGGTAAACAGGCACAGAAACTCCTGATTGGCACTGCTAATCTTCCCTAAAGAGAAACAAAACAGGACCTTTTAAAAGGTCAGGCTGAGAGCATTTGGTAAATCTGAACAGCCCCGAGAAAAATGTTGCTCAGTGAGTTCACAGCCAGTCCCTCACACCCGACCTTCTATTATAAACTGCTTTGTGACGATGCGGAGAGGTGAAGATCTTGGTTCCCACTGGAGCAGTGGAGGTTCTTTGTCAGGACTTGGTTCCATCCTGACTCTCAGATCAACTATGGTGACAATTATTATTGTCTCAGAGGGACTCGCTGTCTTTTTCAGCATTAGAAGTACATTCTGTTGTCTCATCAAGCAGCCCACTCACCCATGGAAAAGGCTAGATGTGATGGGAAGCAAAAGAAGTGATGTGGGGCTCGATGGTGGGGCTCAATGGCGGGGCTCGATCCCGGGGTTCGATCGGGGACCCTGGGACCATGACCTGAGCCAAAGGTAGATGCTGAATGACTGAGTCACCCAGGCGCCCCTGAATTCTTAGTATTTTAAGAAATAACATTTAATACCTAGTAATGAGGATTCAGACATACTACCAATATCTGAATACCTATTTTGCTCGTAACAAAACAAGCAATAACATTTTCCCTTAAAAACCTCTTCTTCGAGTCACGTTCTCATCCTTATTGTTTGTAACGGCTGTGAAGTAACAGTTTTCCCGTATCCACAGATCCTCGAGTTTCCGAGGAGAGAAATGAAAAAGTGTCCCCACTTCTCTGCAGAGCCAGGGAGAGGGGCAGAGCCCAGTAGCAATTGCCTTTAATTACCCTGCATGGCGAGTGAAGGTTCACTAACCTCAGTTTTCCCCTCTAGTGTTTCCCTGACTTTGCTGAATGTGAAAGGGGTTGAGCCCCCAGCAGACCCCGAAGTAAAGCAGGGGAGCCACAGACTGACTTAACAGCATTTGATGAAAATACAATTCCTTAAGATATTTTCTGGAACTAATTTCAAATTTACAGAAAAGTGGCAAGAATAGTACAAAGAACTCCCACAGAGCCTTTACCCCAGTCCCCATTCCCTAACTCCCTGAGGGGGCATTAACATTTCACCATATTTGCCCTGACGTTCTTTCTTTCCATGTATATTTATTTGTACGTAGAGTGTTTTTTTTTTTTTTTTTGAAACTTTGAGAATAAGTTGCAGATAGGATGCTTCCTTATTCCCCCGTACGTCAATGTCGATGTCCTAAAAACAGGGACATTCTCCTACTTAACCACAGGATAGTCCTCAAAATCAGGAAATAAGCTCTGATACAAGACTGCCATCTGATCCCCAAGGCTCGTTCCAATTTCTCCGATAGTCCCCATCGTGTCCTGTAGGGTCGGGAGCAAGCGCGGGGTCACGTGATGCAATTCGTCCTCCCGGCCCCTTGGTCCCCTTTAATGAGCACATTTCCAGCGATGCGCTGCTACGCTCGCTCCCTGGGAGAAAAACGAAGCCCTGATCTGTAGTGGCTGCCAGATTTCATGGCGTCAACATTCCCATTCTGGCCAATTTCAAGTCACCAACTTGAGGTCCCCGCCGCTGAAGTGCCGAGTTCGGAAGAGGTGCACACCATTGATTTTCCAGAGCGCGGCTGGGCCAGTATTATCGGCGGGCTCTCCTACACCACTGATTTCCCCTGCCTTTCCCTGCATTGCGTGACTATGATGGGACGTTTTTCAAGAGTACAGGCCAGTGACTCTGTCCTTCGTTTGGGGTTCGTCTGAGACTTCCTCGTGTCTCCATTCAATTTAGGAACTTTGTGGCCAGAATGCCAGCCACAGAAACGATGCTGTGTTCTTCTCAGTGTTTCATGTCAACGTCGATTAGCCCCATTACCCCCATTCTTCTATCGCATGGTGAGATAGTGTCTGAATGGGTGTCTCCACCGTAAAGATAAACAGTATTTTATACCGATTTGGTAAGTAATTAGTAAGCATTTCATGGAGAGAGACTTTTTAAAATTGAAGTATAGTTGACTGTAGGGAGATATTTTGAGACTGCTTAAATGCCTCGTTCCTCCTTAAAATTTCACTCGTTAATTTTAGCATCCATTGATGAGTCTTGCCTGGATTATTCCTGTTATGATCGCCAAATGGTGATTCTCTAATTCCATCAGTCCTTTTTAATTGTTATTAGTTGTCATTCTACTTTAAGCAGATCCTTCCCTTTCTCTCAATTTCTTTATATTGGTATGGACTCATGGATCTCTATTTTATTCAGTAGGTTATAATTTGTTGCTGTCATTATTTATATTGATGCCAAAATATTGCATATTTGGCCAGGTTGAGCCTCTTCAAGATGGTGTCTATGCTCTGTTGACAGGTTCTCATCATTCTTGGATCAGTTTTTACTTTATGGTACAAACTGTCCCAGGGGCATCTTGTACCTTTCCTGCATCAGCTCTGGAACTAGCCATTTTCCAAGGAGCCTTGGTTCCTTGGAGCAGAGAATGGTATTTAGTAACCAAGATCTGGGTACTAGATGTGATCATTCTACTGGGGTTTTATTGCTTCTAGGCCTTCTCAGACACATGTAGGAGACACACATATATGTACACACACACACATGCACACATGCATGCACACGCACACATGCACGCACACGCATTGTGATGGACATGAAAATGTACCATTCAGGTCCCCCTTCAAGAAAGACTTGTTGCCGAGAACTGTCTCGCCTGGTGTCCCACCTTTCTGGGGGCAGCCAGCCCACATGTAGTGATTGATCAAGGGAAAGGTGGAAAGCCTGGTAATTTTGGTGCAGGGAGGAACTCTGACAGGAACTCTGACAGAGTGACTTGTGTGCACCCTGCAGTTTAATGTCTCCTTCTGCCCAGTCTATTTCCTTCCACATGTTTTGATCCCTAATAAATATCCTACGCTCAGAACTTTATCTCAGTGTTTGTCTCCAGAGAACGCAATCTGCTGGGTGCATGTCACACACACACAGATATCCACACCTATACTTATAAATACGTGAATTCACACCATTACTTCCAATACCGTCTAACCTGATGGCTTGATTCCAGTCTTCTCCTCTCCCATCATCATTAACATATTCACTTATTTGCTCCATCCCTCCATATGTGAGCAGTCTCCTGACCATTCAGGCTGTCTTCCCAGTCCCAGCCCCATCCCTCCGACCATCCTAGCTTAATCCTTGGCCCTGCTGACTTCAGTGGCCGTATTAGCTGAATCCTCAGCACTGAACAAGAGGAAGGAGGGGTCCAATTAATTTTATGAGATGGGGGTTATAAAACTTCCTATAAGTAATATATTTTATTTGGTATGAATATAAACTTCAACAGCGTGTGATGCTTGTTTCCTTTTTTACTAAGGTCTATGAAATTCATATTATAGTTTCATCTGATGTCAAATAGAGAAAGAGTTTTCAGAATCCGTATTCTGGTGCATATGATAGAAGAGAAATGTCAAGAGAAGGCCTTAATTGCTTGAGGAAGTTGCTCGATAAAAAATAGCAATCATTTCCAGCTGAGATAGAAAAGTCTTTGCAGAGGAGGTGGGGTTTGAACTGACTTCTCTAGAATGTGTTAGATTTGAATAAATGGACCAGAAGTGGATCAGGGAAAGCAAAGGCTGGGACATGGAGTCTAGGAATAGGTAGAGTGGGTAAGAACAAGGAATATCAGGGGAATGTATGTAGACTGGGCAGAGAAAGATTCATGTAGGGAGAATGTGGAACATAAACCTGGAAAGTCAGCTTGTGGAGGATCCTGTCCATGTTTCAGATTTTATTGTGCAGGCAATGGAGAGCTACTCTTCATCCTTTGAGTGTAGTCATAAAGATTAGTCTAGCAGCCCTGGTCAAGATGCACTGCTGGGAGAGAGCGTGGTTAGGCCATTATTTCAGTGGTTTGAGTGTTGATGATAAAGGCCCTGGTGGAGCTGGTGGGCCAGTCAGGGTCTAGTCAGAGAGGCAGACCCACTATGAGTACTGTGGAATAAGGATTCATTGTAGGAATAGACCTTAAGCTATTGTGAGAGAAACTATGGAAGTAAGGGTCTGGAAGGGGGAGTTGTAAGGTCAGAGAAAAGTCACTAACTAGTCCTCCTAAAGCAGTGGCATGAGTGGAAAAGTTGGAGCTTCTTGGGGAATCTGGGGGATAGGTCTGTCTAGCTTCCAGGGTGATGAGGCAGAAAAGTTTATGGAAAGTCATCACTTCTGTGTAGCTCCTGTTTTTGTAGGTCTGCAGCCAAGCATCTGGGAGTGGGCCTGGGCTACTGTTAGGGCCAGCAGTTGGGAAGGAGAGCTAAATGTCAAGCAGGGGAGAGCAGGGATAATCTGGAACCCACCTGCACACCTCTGCCTCTGTCTGCCACCACTTCTAACCATGACCTTCAGAGAGTAATGGCTGCTCATTCACTCTATCTTCCAAAACTTGCATACATTCTTTGTGTGGCTCTAGGTCTTCTGGGAAGCAGAAGCCAAAAGGAGACTAGCTATGCAAGAGACTTTTTAAGGGAAACATCTGTGAAGGAAAATGGAGAGAGAACCGGGATAGCAGGGAGGCTGAATGAACCATCAGACCATGGTGCAGGTCTGATCCTGGGTGAAGGGGAAAGGGAAGAAAGGAAGATTGGGTGGATCAATGCAGCTCTAAGAGAGTTTTCCAAGGCCAGTGGGGAGTCCTCAAGCCAAAGTCGCCCATCTGAGGAATGTCCCATCTCCTGGGTATGAGCCTATCTCCATATTCCTGCCATGCTCAGTCATTGGCTGGGTGGCTCATGGAAACTGTGGCCAGGTGCCTACGTGGTGATAGATATCAGAGAGGAGCAGTTGGGACCAGTCAATTCACTCCCTACATTTGGAAGTGGGAATATATTAGATATTTGGAATCATTCTCATGGCCGTCATATTCTTCTCTTCACCAACTCTTACCTGGAACCATATGGGGAAATGGATTAAGTTCCAGCTTAACCAAATCAGCATGGTCCAGGCTGCCACTGTGGGCAGCAGGGGGGGATGAGCAGAGGACTTGAGAAATGCCCGGCAAAGGCACGAAGTGGCAGGAGTTGGTAACTAGAAAGATGAAGGGTAAAAGAGAAGAAAGATGTCAATGAGTCTCCAAGGTTCAGTCAAGAGAAAGAGAGAAGGAAGTTAGAAGCGAGGGCTGCTCTGGAGGACAGCTGAGAAACCCAGTTTTAGACACATTGAATCCGAGGTCCTGGAGGGACATGCAAGTGGAGCTTTCTGCCAAGCAGCTGGGAATACTACCTGGGCGCTTAGGAGAAAGCTCAGGGAGAAACGTTGGATGTTCACACAGGTGGAAGGATTTGTGGGAGCCTTGAGAGTAGATGGATTCTGAGAGACTGTGGATGGAGAAGAGGATTTAATCCAGATTATGCCCACACTCGAGGGACTCAAAGATGAAAGGGACAGAGGGGTCACCCAAAGATAGAAGGACCACGATCACAGAGTGCCATCAACACTGCGGGGAGAGGAAGTAGAGTCTCAGCGAGGGAAACACCAGCAGTATCAATGCTCCAGAGAGGCTAAGACATTGTCATTAGATTTGGGATCACAGGTCATGTGTGTTTTTGCATAGTGTAATTTCCAATAAGAGGTAGAGGTGAAGGCAGGTCTCTGGGCTTTAAGAAACGAGTGGCGAGGTTAAAAAAGTGACGGGTGCTCGTGTAGGCTAGCAGAACAATTTGCTCAGCATCGAGGACAAGTGAAAGGTTTTCAAGCAGAGGTAGACTTGAGTAGAATTATGTGCCCAGAAGGAGGAGCCAGTGGAAAGAGGAGAGATTGACATTATTAAAAAGAACAAAACCGGGAAAGAGGCTGAAAGAGGTGGAATCAAGAACTCAAGAGAAGGAGTGGTTAGTGCTAGAAAAAAGACCCACGTATTCTTTTCACAAATACCCCTCCCCTTCTCCTGCACCCAGCAGAGGAAATCCTGGACCTTCTATGGAGGTCCCACACATTATCCTTAGACTGATGAGCACCATGCCTTTTTTTTACTACTAACAATACCTCATAAGGCAATCATGTATTTGCAAACTACAAAAAGCTTTTTACACAGTTTTGCTTATTAAAACTAACTGCATGTAACAATTAGTAAAGAGAAATTATCTTGCAACTCACCAGAGAAGAATCACCCACAGATGTCAGGATTCTGGTATTTTATCCCTCTATTAAATTTAAGGCAGAGGGGCTTGTTAAACTGGCTTTTTATTTGGGGATTTGTGGAGTTAGCATATTCTGAGTATCTTCAGCAAGATAATTTAGGTAAGAAAGTTTGTGCGTATCTTTCAGTGCAGGTGACAACCTTCCAATGAAGTATTTCACAGAGCACAGAACACAGTCATTAATAACACAACATCCTCAACAGTCATGCATATTTCTTTTTTACAACAAGCATCTTGTTTGGTAATGGCAGGACAGCAGAGCGAATATCCCGCCACATTGAAATTCATGAAGTACAATCCATTTTATGAAATGCACATATAAAGACTTTCTGCTCTACTCTTTCTAAACTGCTGTCTCTGTCCTTATAACCTAGGGATTTGGGAAATTCTCTCCTGGTAATAATATGTTAAAATGCATCTCCCCTGCGGTATACTCATTATGTCGATTGAACTACATAAAAAATTCTTTTTTTTTTTAAAGATTTTATTTATTTATTTGAGAGAGAGCACAAGAGGGGGGAGGGTCAGAGGGAGAAGCAGACTCCCTGCTGAGCAGGGAGCCCGATGCGGGACTCGATCCCGGGACTCCAGGATCATGACCTGAGCCGAAGGCAGTCGCTTAACCAACTGAGCCACCCAGGCGCCCCATAAAAAATTCTTAAAATATAGCCTGCCTTATCTATAGAAGGATAATTATCTGTGGAGGATGCCATGCTTAGAAGGAGCAGGGGGAAAGGACTAATGGCTTGAATGGAGGACCATCCTGTGACTCAGCATCTTTGTAAGAGCAGCTTGGAGTACATACTGTCAAAATACATCAGGCAAATCAAAAATTAGAGTCCCTCTCCTTTTGTAAGATGAGAGGGGAAAATGAATAAATGCATACGTGGCACTGCTCTGGTTCAATTCTGTTCTCTAGGCTGCTCTGTCAAACCTTGTTTATTGAGACTAACTAGGGAGAAGACATGTCTGATTTAGGGAATGTTTCCAAAGAAGTGCATTTTGATACTTCTAAATGCAAATAGCAGCTCAGACCAGGTGCAGATATTGCCAGGTGGGTGTTTTGGGAGGGCCAGCTTTGTGACTGGAGCTGACCACAATTTGTAATTAGCTTAGTGACTATGTGTGCAGTAAGTTGATGCTTCTAAATTGTGGTCTTTCGGGAGTGCCTGGGTGGCTCAGTTGGTTGAGTGTCCGACTCTTGGTTGTGGCTCAGGTCATGATCTCAGGTGGTGGGATTGAGCCCCGCATCAGGCTCTGAGTTCAGTGTGGAGTGTGCTTGAGATTCTCTCCCTCCCCCTCTCTGGTTCTGCCCCTCCTCCCACATGCACGCGCACATGGTCATGCTCTCTCTCTCTTAAGTAAATGAATAAATAAATAAATACATAAATACATTAATGAATAAATATCTTTAAAGTGTGGTCTTTCAACACATTTTTTACTTTTCAATCTTCCATATTCTTCTTTTAACTTTATTTATCCTAGTAAGTAATCTTCCAGAAATAAAGTTCAGTCGTGTCCCTGTTTCATGAATTCAAATTTAGTGGCACCTCAGTTATGTAGGATTTATTTGTGTGCCTGTGTATTTGTATGTGTGTTTTAAGCCATTTTTATATTTAACCCAGGAGGGAGAAAAAGAAACGTTAAGTTATAGGCCACAGTGTCATAGAAGTTCTAAGGGTGGTTTTAAGGGAAGTGAATTTTACCATTTTTTTGAAAAATGCCATGTTCCAGACACTGAATTAGGTGATTTCATATTAGAAGCCAGGATTTCTAAATCCCAGTCCAGGAATCCTTGTAGCCTGATCTTTTAAAATCATCTAATTCCCTTTTTTATTTTTATTTTTTTTAAAGATTTTATTTATTTATTTGACAGAGAGAGACACAGTGAGAGAGGGAACACAAGCAGGGGGAGTGGGAGAGGGAGAAGCAGGCCTCCCGCCGAGCAGGGAGCCCGATGCGGGGCCCGATCCCAGGACCCTGGGACCATGACCCGAGCCGAAGGCAGACGCTTAACGACTGAGCCACCCAGGCGCCCCTAATTCCCTTTTTAAAAAAGATTTTATTTATTTATTTGAAAGCAAGAGTGAGAGAGAGTGGGAGAGAGAGCGGAGGGAGAGGGAGAAGCAGGCTCCCCGCTGAGCAGGGAGCCCGATGCAGGGCTTGATCCCAGGACCCTGAGATCATGACCTGAGCCAAAGGCAGTCACTTAACCGACTGAGCCATCCAGGCACCCCTAATTTATATTTTTTTTATAAAATTGTAGTATTTCAAATCTCAATTTTCTATAACTATATGTTAATGAAGGGATAGGCCTATAGATTCAATTAGCTACTTGGACTATTTTCTTTTCTTTTCTTTTCTTTTTTTTTTTTAAAGATTTTATTTACTTATTTGCCAGAGAGAAAGCGAGAATGAGAGAGAGAGAGAGCACATAAGCAAGGGGAGTGGCAAGCAGAGTGAGAAGCAGACTCCCAGCAGAGCAGGGAGCCTGATGTGGGACTTGACCCCAGGACCCTGACATCATGACCCCTAGCCGAAGGCAGACGCTTAACTGACTGGGCCACCCAGGTGTTCTAAAATCATCTAATTCTTACACTAAGGAAATACGCTTCCTTGAAAGACACAGAGAGGCTGGGACTAGCCCTCGGGATAGAATAGCAATCAGGGTCACTTAGGTGGCAGCCCCGACTAGCGGAAACAAAGTAGATGACCAGAATCCAGGCAAAAAATTCACCCCCTTCACCACAAAGACTGAAAAAAACTCCAAAGCAGAATCAAATACTGAGTAAGGAAAACAGACGGCCTCAAATCAGCCAACGTAAGCGCATGTACTTTTCTTATGATAGAGTTTCATGACTTTTCACGCAGAATCGATTTACTCTTATACTGGACACAATTTTAACTTGCTTGAATGACTGGTTTCTTGGCCAGCGGAGATCAGAAGCAACCTGTTCCATTAGGGTGCTGGTAGCAGCAACCGTACTTGCTCATAGGAGGAGGAGAGAGAGTCTCGCACGTCCAGCAGACGTCCAAACTCAAAGCCTGCATGCAGAAGATAAAGTGCTCCAGGAATCCCCAAGTGTATTTCCACGTTGTAGCACAGGGAAATATGCCTCCGACTAGCCAAGCAAAGATTAATTTCTGTCCAATAGACTCATGTTAAGGTGGGGAAAATATCTAGAACATCAAAATGTTTGGGAGTAGAGTTTGCACTACATTTAGGTTTTATTAATAAGGACCATCTTATTTGAGGCAGAGCCAGAAAAAAAATGCTGTTTTCCTCTCCTTTTATTTCATTCTTTTCCTCAGTCATCTACTTGTTCCTTGTTTGTGTCCATCCAACAAAATTTGATGTGGCTGAGGTGTTACGACATTAAGACTTCGAGGAAATACCACCGCTTTAGATGGCCTGATTTCTCATTGATTTTAAATAATTTATACAGGTCTAGCAACTCTCAAGACGCAACTGAAATCTGGGGAAATGTTTCTCTGGTGAGAGGGAAATGAAGGACTTCAGAGTGTCCATGAGAACTGAACCACGATCCAAGGCAGTTCTTGTGAGAAACGTTGAATTGTGAGTGAATGAATGCTTCTTGTCCTTAATACAGCTCTTCTGCACATAAACAGGAGGCAATATTATTGATTCAAAAGAATAAAAGGAAAAGGAACAGGGAGGAAACACAGAAGAATGAAAAGAAAGGAAATAGATTAGAACAGGAGGATGAGGCTCCTATCCGAGCAATGCAAGGACTTAACACTACTCCTCAGCCCAGGATAAAGTAAACTCTTCAACGGCATCAAAATAACGAACCAGCCCAAGATGTGTGGAAGACCAGCCTGAACTCCCTTTTAAAGTTCACTTCCACAAACATATTCAGTTCTGTTCAGCTAATTTACTAGACATTTATTGAGCCCTACAATAGGGCAAGGCTACTCAATCTATGTGATCTATTAGAACTCTCCCTTACTAATTAGTTCCAAAAATCTTTGGACACATACACGTTTTCATTCCCTTTAGATAACATCAATCAAGGGTACCATTTCCTTCTGATCACTTTCTTTTCTTTTCCTACACAATTGGAAACCAGAGAAGTCAAGTCTTACACAAACAGCCAAGAGCAATTATAACAAAACTTGTTCAACAAAACTGTGAAATTGGCTAACCTGATCTTCTTTGCCTTCATGAGGGGCCCTTCCTACAGCAGCATCATTTAATTTCCACATTTATTGAGCACTTACTCTCTTTCAGACACTAGAAAACCTGCTTTCAGACAATATTTTGGCATTGGTTATTTATTAATTTTCAAATGAATATATTCTTTTTTTTTTTTTTAAGATTTTATTTATTTTTTAGAGAGCGAGCGAGAGAGAAACAGCATGAGAGGGGAGAGGGTCAGAGGGAGAAGCAGGCTCCCCGCTGAGCCGGGAGCCCGATGTGGAACTTGATCCCAGGACCCTGGGATCATGACCTGAGCCGAAGGCAGACGCTTAACCATCTGAGCCACCCAGGCGCCCCATGAATATATATATTCTTTTAAGTGCCAGGCTAGGTGCTGGTATTTCACCAATAAACTGTTATATATATATATTTACAGTCCAAAAGTTCAGTCTGTAAGTCAATGTGTTGCCTTCCACAGGGTATCTGCTTTTAAATTTTCTCAGTTTGCAGAATAAAAGACTTGCAATCAGAGGGGAGGAAAAAATCTATTCCTCTGCTTTCTTAAGTTCCATAGTGGGGACCTGTAAATTAAACTGCCAAAATAGAAATTAACAGGAGAAAAGGCATACGCATTTCATTTGTTGTTAATATTTTAATTTTTATGTGTGCAGACACCGTCATAGAAAAGAAATAAAGACCCAGAGAAACATTAAAGACCTGGGGGCTTATACACCATCTTAACAAGGGTAATGCATTTGAAGAGAAGTAACAAGACAAAGGAAAAGGACTGCTGGGGGCAGTACATTGAGGGGAGGTAAATATAAGGTTAAATATAATGGAAGATAAAGATTATTTTAGTTAGGTTTGTGCAGACTCATCTTGGTCCCGACTTTCTGTCTCCAGGCATAAGGACTGTTCTCCTGGTATGGGAGACAGGAGGGAGAATGCTTTCACAGAGGGAAATGTTTATCCGTTTCTAGGTAGACAGGGGGAGAGCAAAGAGCTCTTTGCGCTTTCTGTCTGCTGCTTCTTAATTGTCTTCAGTTCAAAATACTCTTTATGCTAAAGTGGCATTATTTGGGGGCGGCATATTCAGATCCCCATCAGTACTTTATTGAAGGAGCCTGGGACAGCAGTTACTATCGCTGGGGGTGGGGGTTCGTTGGGGGCCGGAGACTGGATTGATGTGGACTACTTTCCCAGCAGGGTGAGGGAGTTGGGAAGGCGGAGACGTTGGAGGGCTTTCTTCCTGGAACAAGTCACTGGTCCTCTGCACAGCGTACCCTCCAGGTGACCCTTTTGTGATGGTTTCACGTGGGCCAGTGAACGTGCCTTCTTCTTTTAGGCTTTCCTTTGGCCTCTTATTCATGGAACTCTGTGGTTCTGTGCCACGGTCAGGCTCCTCCCTGTTCCCACCCCCACCCCCCCTTCCATCTCCTCCGTCTCTTCCACACCCAGCCCTGGACCCGGTGGGGCTCATTTCCTGGGTCTGCGGGCTTTCTCCAAGACTGCCCTCCTCAGGGGTCACCTCGGTGCCCTTGGACCGAGCGACTTCATTTTCTCAACCTCAGTTTCCTCCGCTGTCAAATGCGGCCTGGACCATTTGCTCCAGGCGTCTCGGGAAATTCTATGTATGTGAAACTTCCACATAATAACAACTAATGTTTATGGAGCACTTGGGGAAGGCCAGGCGCTTGTCTACACGCCTGACGCCGTTATCCCGGTAAGTCAAAAACAGCGGTATAGAGTAGGAGCCTCCTTATAGAGAGGAGGGAAGGGGACGGAGGGGAGGCAGAGGTGCCTGAGGTCAGTGGTTACTTAGGGGCCAGAGCCGGGTGGGGGATGCAATCTGTCGGTCTCCAAGGCTCTGGTCTGTAAACCACTGTCCTCCGCGCAGCCAGCCCGGGGCCGTTTCTCTTCTTGCCTTGCAGCGCTCTCTAACGCCCCCTCCCGGCCGCTGCCTCCGGCCAGCAGTTTCTCTGTCGACCCCTACTGGACGCCAGCGCGATAGCACCGGCCGCCCTTGGCGCGGGGACGGCTCGCCGGGATGAAAGCTTGTGGCTCTGGCGCGGGAAAGCCGGCGGGAAGCCTGTCCTCAGGGGGCCCCTCGCTCTGCCGCGCCGCACCGCGCCGCACCAGTTGCCGGTCTCTGCTGCAGGTCCGGCCGTCTGGAGAAAGGCCCCGGGTCTCTGCAAAGCAAAAACGATAGTGCACGCTGGCCTGGCATTCAGACCCTTCCCTTCCAGTTTGACCCAACCCACGGCTTAGTCACCTTGTACACACGGGTGGGGGCGCTGGTCTGAGGACTGATTTCCCAGGCTCCCGGTTTGCTATCTCTCCTGAGAGCGTTTGCAGCTATCTGATGGCGCTTACTCTGTGTAGCCCAAAGAGAAGAAACCACCCGACACAAACTTCAGCTCGATATAAAGAAAAGAAGGCTTTTTTTTTTTTTTTTTAAGATTTTATTTTTTTGAGAGAGCACAAGCAGGGGGAGCAAAAGAGGGAGAGGGAGAAGTAAGTTCCCCACCGAGCAGGGAGCCCGGATCATGACCTGCGAAGGAGGAAGCTTCTTCACCGACACACCCCCCGCGCCCCCCCCCCCCCCGCTTTTATTTATTATTTTTTAAATTTTATTATGTTATGTTAGTCACCATACAATACATCATTAGTTTTTGATGTGGTGATCCATGATCTATTGTTTTCGTATAACACCCAGTGCTCCATGCAGTACGTGCCCTCCTTAATACCCATCACCCGGCTAACCGATCCCCCCTCCCCACTACGCTCTAAAACCCTATTTGTTTCTCAGAGTCCATAGTCTCTCATGGTTCATCTCTCCCTCCAATTCCCGCCCCCCTCATTTTTCCCTTCCTTCTCCTAGTGTCCTCCATGCTATTCCTTATGTTCCACAAATAAGTGAAACCATATGATAATTGACGTTCTCTGCTTGATTTACTTCACTTAGCATAATCTCCTCCAGTCCCATCCATGTTGATGTAAAAGTTGGGTATTCATTCTTTCTGATGGCTGAGTCATAGTCCATTGTATATATGGACCACATCTTCTTTATCCATTCATCTGTTGAAGGGCATCTCCGCTCTTCCCACAGTTTGGCTATTGTGGACATCGCTGCTCTGAACATTGGGGTGCATATGGCCCTTCTTTTCACTACATCTGTGTCTTTGGGGTAAATACCCAGTAGTGCAATTGCTGGGTCATAGGGTAGCTCTATTTTTAAATTTTTGAGACACCTCCACACTGTTTTCCAAAGTGGCTGTACCAACTTGCGTTCCCACCAACAGTGTAAGAGGGTTCCCCTTTCTCCACAACCTCTCCAACATTTGTTGTTTCTTGCCTTGTCAATTTTTGCCATTCTAACTGCTGTAAGGTGGTATCTCAATGTGGTTTTGATTTGAATTTCCCTGAAGGCTAATGATGATGAACATTTTTTCATGTGTCTGTTAGCCATTTGTATGTCTTCTTCGGAGAAGTGTCTGTTCATGTCTTCTGCCCACTTTTTGACATAAAGCTTGTTTCCGTCTGTAGAATGAGCCACTCGCAGAAGGATGAATTCTCTGTCTGTGAAAGTGTGCAGGCCCCCGGAGGCTTCCCGTCAAGGTCACTGGAATGGCACGGTTAACAGTGAGAGCAACATCAAACTGCGTTTGGATCCAGCAACACCACATGCTAACGGTATGCATTGGACGAGTCATGTCATCTTGCTGAGTTTCCTCGTATATGAAGTGGAGTAAGGGTCTGGGAGAGGCTTAAATGTTGAGAAGTCTGTGGAGCACCTCGATTGGTGCCCCACACTCAACACATGGTGTTTATTTATCTCACTGACGCTCATAAGGGCCTTCTTATGTGTCAGACACTATTCCAAGTGCTTTGCAAATACGAACCCACTAATTCCTTATTAGTCTTATGAGGTAGAGCTGTTACTGTATCCTGGTGGGATACTGGAGGCAGTGATTTCTAGAGCCCCTTCCAACTCTGGGATTGGATGACCAGGCTCCTGTGATGGCAGTGTTAGTAACAGATCTGGCCAGGCAGCTCTTGGTGAACAGAACTGATGCTTGATGGACTGATTGTATTAGCCACTAGCTTTCCTGATCTAGGAAATCTTGATTTAGGATTTCGGTGGGGCACTCCTCCAGTCTCATGCAGCTTAGAGCCCCTGAAAATACCCCTAATCAAGCATTTTCTCCCATACAGACATGTCCATTAACAAATTCTTCCATTATCCTTGAAAGCATGCTCTGACTGCCTGGAAAATTCTCTCCTTCCCCCCGCCCCAGCCCCCCTCTCCTTCTTCTCATATTTAATTGCTACCATGTATTTAATACTTATCCATGCCAGGATCCATGCTAAACTGTGTGTGTGTGTGTGTGTGTGTGTTTGAGCAGGAGAGTGACAGGATCCAGTGGTGTTTTGGCAAATCATTAAATATAGACCCAGCCTGATCCCATGCAGGCCCTTGCTTATTTACATAGGTTACTTTGACGTGCCTGGGATCTAGTCTTGTCCCTGAAGAATCTTGGGTCCTGTGCCCCACTCCAGACTAACTAAATAAGAAATTTATGCAGAGAAGGGAATAGAAAATTGGATTTTAAACAAGTGCCTCTCTAAGTAATACTAATACTACTACTACTAATAATAATAACAATAGTAAATCGTATAGGTTCTCATCCACACTGAAGTTGGAGAACTATTCACATGCAGACCAACTTGCTCATTTTATGGATGAGGAAACTGGAGTCCAAAGGAGGAAAGCAATTTGTGGGGCAGGACCTGCCAGCCAGGTGTCCTCATATTGAGCTCGCTGCCCTGTCTGCAGCCCCGGGGAGGGGGAGCCTGGGAAATGCGCTGTTGCGAGTCAAATCTAGACTGAGAGCAGAGACTTCCCAGCAGTGCCGATTGGGCTCCAATAGTTTGACTCACTGGAACTGAGACTGGGCAGGTGTGGTGTGAAGGAAGGCCACGAGCTCCCTTATCTCTTAGTCCAGCCTGGGCCATGCCCTTTGCTAAGACAGCCCAGTCAAGTGGCCTCTTAATTATTCTGTAATGAGGTTCCATTCTAGCCTCTAAACTCTTCCTGCTATGGGTGAAAACTAGTTCTTCTTATTTTTTCTGCCTGGCAAAGAAAAACTATTGTTTATAATAACCCCTATATAATTAAACGTATGACTGATACGTTTCCAATTTTTTTTTCCTTGAGCAAACAACCAACTTTTTTTGGCCTTTAAGCAAAGCCCATTTCTTTACCCTTTTTTGTTTGTTTGTTTTTAAAATGCTGCCTATGGTGTGGAACCCCAAACTAGCCATAACAAAAATTTAACATAGGGTTATTAAATAAGTATAGAAATAAGTAAAGGAATGATTCTCCTTTATTCCCTCCTTCCATCTAGGTTATGAGTTTCTGTGGTCAAAAAAAATAATCTGTAAGAACAAAAAAGGACTCAGGTATTTACTCACAGAAAAATCTGTCATGCAGAATGTTAGCTTTTGAAAAATGCAGCTACATGGCGTCAGTCCTAACACATAATTACCAGCTGTGCTGACCTGGTGTCTCATGACCTTCTTCCATTCTTTAGATACCATGTTCATTTTCTATCTTCTGATTGCCTTGTCTTTTACCTCAATCTTGTTTTTATCACCTTTCATTATAAAGCACTTTCTTTTTTCTTTTAAATAATGGGAAATTGTTGTCATGGAAAACCTCAGTTCTGCTATTTACTTAGCTGTAGCAGGGGCTCACGAAGCAGATGCTTTACCGACTGAGCCACCCGGGCGCCCTCTTTGAGGCTTCTTATAGAAGTACCGTGGAGGGGGGCGGGGGGACACCTGGGGGACTCAGTTGGTTAGATGCCTGCCTTCATCTCAGGTCATGATCCCAGCGTCCTGGGATCGAGTCCCACATCGGGCTCCCTGCTCAGCGGGGAGCCTGCTTCTTCCTCTCCCTCTGCCCCCTCCCTGCTTGTGCTTTCTCGCTCTCACTCTCTCAAATAAATAAAATCTTTAAAAAAATAATAAAAAAAAGTACTGTGGCGTAGCTGAACTCTTTATTTTTATAGTCTCTCCACTTCTCTAGCCAAAGTTTCCAGCCTTAATCTGGTGACATCTGACCCTAATCTCCAGGTCCTAACTGGTTTTACCACCCTCTCTCAGGTGTCTGCCAGTTGCCAGCTCCCACCTCCTACACTGGTTTCAGCTATGTTATTGGCTCATTTCCTTATCTGTCTCCTTATTTCCTGCCCTTCTCCCCTGCTAGACTGTAAATTCCATAGATCAGCTGAACTACATAGTGCATTATTTCCAGCACCATACACAGTGCCTGGCATACAGTAGGTGCTCATTAACTCTTGCTGCATGAATAGAGATGAGTTGAGATGACCTTTAAGGTCCATACCAACCCTCAGATTCAATCAGCTTTTTCCTCTTTATTCATCCATTGGGATGGTATGTAAGAGGTTTCCCCCCTGCCAGAGGGACTGGATAAACTGTGCAGTGATATCTACCTAGATTCCCAAAAGAAGTGAAAAGTAGGCTCAGTTGTCATCCCACCAATGTCTTAGTAGTGCCCTGGACGTCGAGTGTCTGGACTGTACTACCCAGAGGTAGGTCATGGACAGAGGGTGGCAGTTAACCAAGACCGAATGTCGTACGCCACCCATGATGTCGGAAGTCCTGCACACGAGTCCACGTGTGCCCACAACTGGAGTCCGAGTGTGATCATCAGTCTTCTTGCAGATGGTCAAAAACACTTATCAATTTTGGTCCTGAGACAATTGCTGGGACAACATAAGCAGTTAAACTTTTTGACTTCTTTTAGGTTGATGGAAAGATGCTGGAATGTGCTCAATAAAAGCAACAGTAATAATGCAATAAAACCAATAATAAATGAGAAAATTAAAATATCGACAGTAATTTAAACAGAATCTGAGGTGCAGAGGCAAATTGTAATCTCTGATTGGGTTGAATCTCCATATGTGAAATCTTAAGGCTACAGAAGGCAATGTTTTTAGATAGCTCTCATGTACATCTTTATTGAAGGCCTCAACCCCAGGCTGAATTGATTGCTTTTTTTCCATATATTTATTAAATTTGAGAGCAAATATTTGTTTCTATGTCTGTTCCCTCTACTATAACGTGGTTCATCGAGAGCAATGATCATATCTTATTTATTTCTGCATCTGTTGCACCTGCTACATGGCTCTCGAAAATTGTTTACTGAATGAATGACTAACAAGGAGATTTAAATATTATTGACTAGTAAGTATTGCCAAAATGTTTTATGGCAAATTAGATCGAGACTCATTAATTCTGCCATGATCATTGTGATGTGTCCTGCTCTCAGTGATTATGTTTATAGAATTTTTAAAAACTGGTTTTTAGTCTAAGATCAAAATATCTTGGAGTGGGGAACGCCACGCATGTTTGGGAGAGGAAAGTAGCCAGGAGAAGGATGCCTACATGGCGCACTTCTAGGAATACAGAATGATTTTCAAGTGATCTCAGGTCAGACATAATCAAGAAAGTAAATATATTGAGGGGGCGTCAAATACCTGTAACACAACGCAAAGCATTAAAGAAGATCATCTTGTGCTCCAGATTATACACATCGTTGCTCCACTCAAAAGTGTACATAATAGTAAATTGACTGTAATTATTAATACCAATAGTCCCATTCACTGAAAAATCAGTTTATAACAAAGCATTATTTCACTTCCAAGCTCCGGGGGCCATAGCCAAGCACCTGCCAGAGAGGCAGTCATGGGGGATTATTATTAATTATCTGTCCAATTATTCCTCTCTCCCTTAGGAAGAGCAACAATATATGCTCCACATCTAAGAGAGCAGGAAGGATCCACTCGTGCCCACCTTACTACCTCAGGGTCCTTCTGACAGAGAGATTGTCCTGGCCTGCACCACAGGCTGCCCAGAGAGTAACAGCCGTTGTTAGAAGGTGCACAGAAATTTGTGCAACTGGGGGAGATGGACAGAAGTTTTCTGCACTGGAGAAGTCATTTCCCTTCTCCTCAATCACTTTCCCTTTTCCTGGCTCCCCTCTACCTCCTCACCCCACCCCCCAAAAACCTTCCTTCAGCACTACCATCTTCTTGAGCTAATCTTTATATCGTGCTCCCAACCAAACTGGTTTTTGGGGGGACAGCCTGGGGCAATGGCAAAAGGGCTGTGGAGCATCTTTAAATTGAACAAGGCTTTTTTTTTTTTTTTAAGATTTATTTATTCGTTTTAGGGGGAGGAGGGGCAGAGGGAGAGAACCCACAAGCAGACTCCCCACTGAGCTTGGAGCCTGAGGCAGGGCTCCATCCCACGACCCAAGAGATCATGACCTGAACTGAGATCAAGTCTGACCCTTAACTGACTGAGACACCCAGGTGCCCCCCCTTTTAAAAATTGTGGTAAAATATACATAAAACTGACCATGTTAACCATTCTAAAGTGCACACTTTAAAGGCATTTTGTACATTCACAATGTTGTCCAACTGCCACCACCATCTAGTTACAGAACATTTCATCACCCGAAAAGGAAACCCCACATCCATGAAGCAGTCACTCCTTATTCCCTCGTACCCCCAGCCCCTGGCCACCACTAATCTATGTGTTGCCTGTATGGATTTGTCCATTCAGAATATTTCCTATTCAGTCTGTGGCCTTGCATGACTAGCTTCTTTCACTTAGCTAGGTTCATCCAGTTCATATCAGCACTCCCATTCCTTTTTTATGACTGAATAATATTCCAATGTATGGGTATACCACATTTGGTTCATTAGTTAATAAACAGTTTGGTTGTTTTTTTCAACCAAGCTTTTTTTTTTTTTAAAGATTTTATTTATTTATTTGAGAGAGAGAAAGCACAAGTGGGGGGAGGGAGAGGGATAAGCGGACTCCCCACTGAGCACGGAGTCCCACATTGGGGCTTGATCCCAGGACCCTGAGATCATGACCTGAGCCGAAATCAAGAGTCGGCGCCCCTCCACCAAGCTTTTTAAGGATGTCCTCCATGCATTACCCCCATTTCCTTAATCTAATGGGGGACCTGGCTTCTCCCGTAACAAGAATAACAACCACTAATGAAGGCAACCTATGGTTTGAAGGAGCTCGCCTGTTCCAGGCATCGTGCACTGTGGTTTACAAGCATAATCCCATTTAATCCTCATGGGGCAAAAGCCTGTGCATGTTGGTCTCACGCCAGGCAGCCCAGCAGAGGGGCCAGGGGCTGAAATCCAGCCAGGCTCTGCCGCCTGTTTCCGTCTTGAGGGAGAGGTGCTGGGCTCCGGTGTGCACAAAAGTAGCCCTATCAACAGCAATTTGGGGTAAATATTCTCATTATTCCCAATCTAATTCAAGAAAAATGAGAATTAAAGAATTTTCATCATTTATTTGAGATTACACATCTAACAAGGAGGAAGAGACCAGATGATCCCAGATCTGACTAGATCCGTATCCTTGGCCACTATCTTATACCTAGAATAACATTGGCAAGGACCTCTGTGGCTTCCTTTCTTCTTCCAAGATTTTCTTTTGTCATAATCCAAAGTGAAAGCTCTATTTTACACTCTACCCCAGTCTGTATTGCACACGTGTAACAAAACAGTTTCATGAAAAGACACTTAACCTTAGTACCTGCAATGCACTTTTTTGTTCTATCTCGTTTTCTTAAAAAAAAAAAAACCGGTAAAGCTCCACTAAATTGATTGCCAACAGATTGTCACCCAGAGTTTAAAAAAAAACCCTGGCTGACATCTGAACATCCTTTTTTTTTTTTTTTTTTCCAGTCTTTACTCAACCTTTTTGTGATATTTGACACTGTTGGATGCGCCTCTACTTCTCGAAACTCAGCATGTTTTTGGATCGCTCTCATTTGGGCTTGAGAATGCGATTTCTGGCTTTCTTCCTGCATCTCAACCTAAATGTCTTATCTGTGCTTTCACCATAGGGGCTCAAAGCTGAGCTCCTTGTTCCTGCCTCCCTCTCCATCATTTCAAAACTATTGTTTTCTTTACCACCTCTGCTCCCTGCCTCAGTTAATGCTTGCTCCATCTTTCTCAAGGTAGGTAAAGAACTCATAACCAAAAGGTTGAACAGCCACAGCAAAGAATATATGCAAATGGACAAGCACATGAAAAGATGATTAACATCACCAGCTATCAGATAAATGAAAACTAACACCACCAGATCCCATTGTATCTCCACAAAAATGTCTAAAATACAAAAGTTTGACAATACAAGTGTTGGCAAGGATCTGGAGCAACATCCATTGCTAGTGCAGATATAAAATGATATAACCACTTCGGAGGAGAGTCTCTCAGTGTCTTATAAAATTAAGTTTACATTTTCTACATCGTCTAGCAATTCAACCCCTAGCTGCTTCCCCCATGAGAAATAAAAACATAATCCACACGAAGACATGCACATAAATGTTCAGAACAGTTTTCTTTGTAATAGCCCTGACTTGAAGCCAACTCAAACATCCATAAATAGGTGGTGAAATAAATAAAATGTGGTACATCCACATAATATATAGTACTCAGCCAAGAGAAGGCACAGGCTACTAATAGAGACAACATCCTGTGTGAATTTCAAAAATATTATGCTGACTGAAAACCACCAGACAAAAAAGAGTGCATATTGTAGGATTCTATTTATATGATATTCTAGAAAAAGAAAAGCTAATTTCTTGGGACAGAAAGATGTAAGTGGTAACCCAGGTTGGGTAGGGTGGGGGAGTTGTTTCTGGACTGGGGAAGGCATCAGACAACTTTTTGGATGATGGAAATATTCTGTCTTGTTTGTGGTTACATTTGGTTGTGGGTGTATACATTTGTCAAAACTTATCAAACTGTATACTTCAAATAGACACAGTTTTATTTTATGAAAAGTGTATCTTTAGGAAGTTGATTTAACCAGCCGATGGGAATTTAAAGAAAAGGGGGGTGTGTTCCATCTCTTCCTTTCTGTCACCTCCTACAACGAATAAGTAACTTGATTCTCCTGACTCAGACTTTAAACATTTCTCTCAAATGAGACTCTTCTCTCTCTCTCTCTCTCTCTCTCTCGCCTCCTTGCAGAGCCATTCATACATGGGTCCCTCTTAAGGGTCATTTGTAGTCATGTTGAGTTTTTACAACTTTACACCTTTGTATATTCTGCACCTGCCACCTCTCTTGCCCTTCCTTTTCTCTCTTCCTATGTATTTCTCTTTCTTAGAGATTTCCTTCCCTGTGAAGCTTTTCCCCACATATCCAGGCAGACGGAGGTATCTTGGAACCTTTTACTCAACCCTAACACAGCATTGGCTCATTATCATTTGATTGTGCCTGTGAAGTCTGTTCCCTTTCTAGGCTGTGTATGCTTTGATGTTCCAGGCTGTGCCTAGTCATACCTGTGCCTCGAAGCGCCAACGTGATGGCACTTAAATGTTTATTGAAGTCAAAGTACCAGGCACATACATTGCCCACATTTCTATTGATGAGAAAGTTAGCAACATAAATGCTCCTGCTAGAATCAATTTTTTTTCCTTTCCAGTCCTCCCATAATCTTTTATCCATGTCTTTCTTGTAACACTTATTATTTCCCTACTAGACTGTGAACTTTAAACAAATTTGCAATATTTTAAGCATCTAGGAATCTCCGCCTTAATTTTAAGCAACCTTGTCAAATCTGAGCATGTTTGCTCTGTTTGCTTCAGAAGTTTTAAAAAATAAATATGACATTTATAGATAGAGTTGAAGGCTCCCGGGTACCCCTTCCCAAAGCCATTCCCTTTTCTCCCTTTCCGAAAGGCAATCATTCTCTTAAATTTGGTGTTTATCATTTATTTGCATATTCTTAAACCAAGTATGTATGAATTCATAAATAATTCATAGTATTGTTTTACATATTTTAAAACTTTATACAAATAATATAATACTACACACATTCTGCAAGTTGTTTTTTGTTTTGCTCAACATTATATTTTTACATTGATCCGTGCTGATACATGTAACTCTAATTTAAATGGGTGACTTAAGGACTACGCCTGCATAAATGTTCAACTAGATGTAGTCCAACTCTGTGTAAGCAGAGAACATGTTCCGAAAATATATATGTATCTTATATATCAAATTTTTCTCTCCAAACTTCACTGTGGAAGCCGAGTCAGGCACCATCTTTAAAACCTCCTTCTCTCTCACACTTACATCAGATCACATTTACTTGAAGTATCTTTTCTCCTCTCCCTCCATTGCTGCTATCCCAGGCCATGGTCCTATCAGTTCTTGGCAAGACCACCAAGTAGTCCGCTAGTTGGCCTTCCTACTTACTGACAACCTCCCACCCCACTCTTCTTTACACAGCTGTTGGGGCAACTTTCCCAAAGGCATGTCTGACCACATCAGATATGACCCTGACCTTAGAACCCTTTGGAGGCACCTATTACTCTTAGGATAAGGATCAAATTCTTAACTCTGCCCAGCTCTTGGCCCCTCACCAAGCTGCCCCTGCTCTCCAGTTTCCCCACACCTCCTGCGTCCTGGCCTTCACCTAAAATCTCCTCCTCACCCTCCTCACACCTAACTCCTCAATCTAGGTCAGCTTCCCTTATTATTCACTCTTAAAGAGCCTTCTTTTCCTCCTGTGTCTATTAATTCCTATTTGGTATTACACATTCACTAGTGGGATTGATTTGATTGATTGGCGGGCTTTCAACTAGACTATGCTTCATGCAGGATTGAACCGTGTAGGTCTATGCTTGCTCTGCCATGCGTCTGGACCTTTCTTACAGCAAGTCCTTCATAAATATTTGTTAAAGAGTGACTGAACCCCTGGGAAATTGATTTAAAAAAATAGACCTAGAGGATGATGCAAGCCTAGCCTCTAAGTGTTGGGTTAGACAATCATTTGTCACTGTAAATTGTGGAGACCTGTGCCCTGATAGGCCAGGAAACGTATCCCTCCCTGAAGGTTGAGACTTGGCAATTCCCAATACCCTATGTCGGAAGCCAGCTGGCTGCCCACACCTTTGAAAACACGGTGATACATTAACCTCAAAGGCGAAGTCCAAGGGCGCGACTTTGCTGTAGGGCTGTCTGCCTGACTGCAGCTTGGATAGCCTGTTCTCCAAATGTGCACTGACGTCAGTGGGAGTTTCTTGTGCTCAGTGTGTCTCTATCAGCCTCCGCAGCACATTCCGAGAGAAGAATTTGGCCTAAGGACATTTCACCTGCTGCCTCTTTGGGGATTAAAGTGGAGTTTAGCCTTTATACTTGTTTCCTTTTTTTTCTTTTTTGGCCCTAACGCAATTTAACCTTCAGCTGCCGTTGGTATTTTACTCCCATTTTACTATTTATAAACCATTAGATAAAAACCTGAATGGGGTGGTGGGGTGGGGGGAGGGGCATACAAGCAAGTCCCCAGTCTTGCCAACGTGCCCACCTGGCACACTCAATGGCACAAGGAGAAAAACGTTCTGGCACTTTGGGATCCAACAGAAGCTTCAGAATTTCAAGTGTTTTATGTCTTTTGTATTATTAAAAATGGTTTTCAATCTTTAAAATGTGTTAGCCTCTAGGATGTTGGAAAACCCTCACCAAGTGACTACTCAGAGCATCATGTTATGTATAATACAAGAAATATGCTCTTAATGGAAAAGATTTCCTGCCAAATGTTCATACAAAGTAGAGACACGAAACCCTAAGTTTCATACAGGGTTCTTTAAAATACAGTATGGCAAGATATTACAGTATTGTCAGAAACGTCTGTCAAAATAAACTCCCTCTCAGAGTACCTTAGACACACCTCAGTATAGGGTTTCTCAGAGAGCATCATAACTTGAATGTCTCCTCACTCAGACTGGGAGCCCCTTGAGGCCAGAGCACATTTTTCAGCTGTTTGTGATAGACTTAGCTTCCATCAGGTTATCTGGCCCATGGTAGGTGCAAAAGGAAAAGGACTTGGAATCAGAGAAGTATGCTCCAATCTTGCATTCATATTTTCAGACTCTAGGGGGGGGCCTTGGCAAATACCTAACCTCCTCAAGTTCCATTATGCTGTAAAATGGGGAATCACACCTCCTCACAGGGCAGCTATGAGAATGAAGTGAGGTGTGTGTCCTGCGTATAGTAGGTATTCAGTCAGTGAATGAATCACTGTTATCATCAAGACCTTAAGAGCTAGGATGCTGGGCTCGCCTGTTGCTAGCTGTGTGACCTTGGGCAAGTCCCACAAGACTCTGAGTCTTGGCTTCTCATTTGCAAAATGGGAATGATAATATCTACCCATCAGATTTGTGATGAGGAACAGATTTCAGACTGTTGGATTTAACAGACCCAAACCAAACAAAGTCTAGTGACTAATACAGAATTGCCAGTCCTTTATTTTTCCAAGTAGGAATGTTCCAGAAAAGAAACTATCATCTACCCTCACCATAAAAGAAAGAGTATTTTAAGACCAAAAAAAGCAGGACGGATTAATTTCTTCAAATGAACATATCTTTAAGGAAAAATGCTTTCTGCTGTCTTGACTTCAGAATGATGACAAGTTTAGTCTTGTGGCTGCACGAGCCCACATCCAGCCTTTAGAAACTAGTAATGAGACAGATTAAATGAGGTGATATGCGTGAACAACTGAGCAGAGAGCCCAGCACACAGGAAACACTAAGTAAATATTAACTGCTATTTCATATTATTTCTATTATCATCATAAATTAAAATACTTAACAATTCCATTAAAAAGTCTGATGAATGAACTAAATGCTTGATATGTTTGTAATGAAGGCAGCTAACAAAGCAAAGAGGTAATGACATGAGTAACTTACCGGAGGCTTGGGGAATAGCGAGATTACCAGCAAACATTCACTGAGGGAGGACTTACGTTTCGGGCGCTCCTTCAAGTATTTTGAATGCATGATCTCATTCGTGTTTCATAGAAACCCCATTTTTCCACATTAGGCAACTGAGGCACCCGCTAGTAGGTGGGGAGGCCGACGTTCCAACCCAGGCAGTCAGACTCCATCGCTGTGATCTCCTGCTTCCCCTTTATCTTTATAAAGATAAAATATATGATAAATTCCAATGTAAATGAATATGCTGTACAAATAGAAGAAGGGAAAGATAATGGAGAGGAAGAGCGACAGACTGTGTCATTGAAATAGATACGGGGCACCAAGGAAAAGCATTAGAAGATGGGCAGATAGCCCCATAATCACATCAAGCCTTATGTAAAAATGTCATGTTCTAGAAATGTGTCAGATACCGTTTTAAGTGCAGTTGAAGAATTTGATGTGTCAACGGCTGGGCACATCACCTTTATTTTCGGCTGGGCTTCTCCAGTTGGGTTTTCTGAAGTGTGACATGCCTTTGATAGTGATGGCTGGGAGGGGTGAGGCAGGAGCGAGGGCGGAGAAGAGCCGTTTGGCTCCGAGTCTTGTTCCCAGCGTTTTCAACGCGCGCCCTTGCCAAGGCAGCGGAGGAAAGCGCTGGTAGGGCTCGGCGTTCCAGCTGGAGAGGGCTGAGCAGCCAGGTGGGCGCTGCCTGCCCCCCAGTTGCCTGCCTAGGGCCCAGGCTCACGAATCAATCTGCCTTCCCCGCGAAGCAGCCCCTGCTCCGTGGCTCTGCACCGGCTCCACGGCGGGGGCGCGAAGCCAGCCCTGGAAGCGCGCCCGTGCAGAGTGCAGTAAAACAAGGGGTCACATTTCCCCGGAGCCTCGCTGCCAGCACGCGGCCAGCAGTCCGCCGAAACTGGGGTCGTGGGCTCCCAAACCTCCCTCCGGCCCAAAGCGGACTCGGGGGCTTCTGGGAGGTGGTTCAGCCGCAGCGTGCCCTGGATGCTTCCCAAGCTGACCCTCCGCGGCCGGGACCCGCGGAGCGCCCGGCCAAGGTCCCGGGGTCGTGGAAGGGGTGCCAACGAGAGCTGCTCTTCTGAAGACCAGAGACCTTTCTGCTGGGTGGAGGCGAAGCCTCCGAGGTTCACAGGATGCCAAAGCACACAGGCGTTCCATCATCTCATTATTAATCTTGTTTCTTATTAACCCAAACAGACACTGTAGCCTTACCCCGGTGCTGCTCAGCACAGAAATTATATCCTCTTCAGGGTTCAGACTGATGGCATTTGCTGCCTTCCAGGCTCTGCTCTAAGCCCTTTATGTGGATCATCTACTTCTCATGACCTCCCTTCGCAGAAAATGATGGGAAAGTGGAGGAGAGCAGTAACGCGCCGAGGGACAAACGGTGAGTGTGTTTGGAGCGCAGCTTAACCCCAGCCACACATCAGCACCTTTATCCCATGAGGACTGTGAAAATAATTATTATTTAAGTGTTCGTGTCTCTGTTTTCTTCCCAGCTAGATTACGAGCCTCTGAAGGGAAGAGCCCGCTTTATGCCAAGATGCTTCCATAATGTCTCGGTCAGCTCGACTGCTATAGCAAATACCACAGACTGCGTGGCTTAAACCATGGACATTTCTTTCTTACAGTCCTGGAGGCTGGACGTTTGGGGTCAGGGTGCCAGCAGGGTTGGGCTCTTGGTGAGGTCCTTTCTTCCTGTTTATGTACTCACATGGCCTTCCTTGGAGTCTGCTTGCAGAGAGAGAGAGAGAGAGAAAGAAGTATCTCTTCTTCTTATAATGGCACTATCCCTATCCATGAAGACCCCATCCTTATGGCTGACTCCCCTCCCCAAATCCCCACGTCCTAAAATCGTCACATTGAGGGTTAGGATTCCAACAGGTGAATTAGGGAGGGGGCACAAACATTCAGTCCATAACACAGAATATTCATTCACACACTTGGGAAATATTTACTGAACACCTATTAAATGCCGAGGACTGTGCTAAATATTTGCCTATACAAACGCACACAAAAATCACCAAGCCTGTTCTTTGGGAGCTAATAGGGCCATGAGGGTAATGCACAGGGAAGTCAATGGGTTATTATAAAACGACAAGGTCTACCTGGCATGTCCTATGCCATTTAGGCACATCTTAGCAGTTAGTTATATTTATGCTGCCCTCTCAAGAGTGCCACTGGAAGTTAACCTAGTTTGTTTGTTTGTTTGTTTATTTTTTAAATTTTAGATGCAGTAAACAAGAGTGTTCTTCTCAGATAAAATACTTAAATTAGTCCAATGGTGGGTGTGGCATCATAAAAAGTATATATATTTGGTCTTTGTCTTTGGTTCCTGACACAGAGATCCTAAATCCCTCGGAATTTCTTGAGTGTGAGGGATGCTAGGAATATCTTTTGTTGTAAAGAGGTGACTCTGGGTGGGCCCCCAGGTAGCTTCAGAATGGGGGCATGAGGCCAGAAAGACCTAGAACTTTCAGCCCCTCCCCCCTCAACCTCTGGGGAGGAAAGTGAGGGTTGGGGATTGAGTGGATCATGGCAACCTGATGACAGTTCCATAAAACCCCTAAATGACAGGGTTGGGAGAGCGTCCAGTTTGGCAAACACACTGAGGGGCTGGGAGATGTCCCAGGAAAGCACGGAAGCTCCATGCACTGCCCCCCACTTCCTTGTCCCATGCATCTCTTCCATTTGGCTGTTCCTGAACTGTACCCTTTATAATAAACTGATAATAGTAAGTGAAGTGTCTTCCTGAGTCCTGTGAGCCATTCTAGCAAATTATTGAACCTGAGGAGGGGGCGTGTGAACTGCCGATTTACAGCCTGCTGGTCCGAAGTAGAGGTGCATTGGGACTTGAGACTGACGTCTGGAGTGAGGGCGGTCCTGTGCAACCGAGCTCTTTAAGTTGTGGGATCTGACCCTAACCCCAGGTCGTTAGTGTCAGAATTGAACTGAACTGTGGGGCACGCAGGAGGGACCCAGAGACTCAGAGATCTGGTGGTTGGTGTTGGAAAACAGCCCACGGCATTCTTGAGAGAGCAACTTCAATTCATCCATCATTCAACACGGACATCAGAAGATACACACATCTTCTGCCAAAGTATATCACTGACTAAAAAAGCACAATTTCATTTTTATGAATTGTATGAAGATAGAAGATAAGTGTTTAAACATTTCATATGAAGCTCCTGTCGTAATTATTATTTTTTTAAATTAAAATTTTGTTAGTTGACACAGTGCAATATTGGTTTCTGGAGTAGAATTCAGTGATTCATCCCTTACATACAACACCCATTGCTCATCACGACAAGTGCCTCTTTAATACCCATCCCCCATCTAGCCCATCCCCCACCCACCTTCCCCCATCAACCCTCAGCTTGTTCACCATCATTAAGAGTCACTATGACTTGTTTCCCTTTCTCCTTTTTTTCTTTTCCCCCTCCCCATATGTTCATCTGGATTTTTTTTCTTAAATTCCACATAGGAGTGAGATCATATAGTATTTGTCTTTTTCTGGCTGACTACTTCACTTAGCACGATACACTAGCTCCATCCACTTTGTTGCAAAAGGCATGATTTCATACTTTTTGATGGCTGAGTAATATTTCATTCTTTTTGATGGCTGAGTATATATATATATATATATGTGTGTATATATATATATACACACACACACACAGTGGAATATTACTCAGTGGAATATATATATATATATATACACACACCACCTCTTCTTTATCCATTCTTACTTGATGGACATTTGGGCTCTCCCCATAGTTTGGCTATTGTTGATAATGCTACTATAAATATCGGGGTGCATGTACCCCTTTAAATCTGTATTTTTGTATCCTTTGGGTAAATACCTAGTAGTGCAATTGCTGGGTCGTAGGGTAGCTCTATTTTTAACATCTTGAGGAACCTCCATACTGTTTTGCAGAGTGGCTGCACCAGTTTGCATTCCTGCCAACAGAGCAAGAGGGTTCCCCTTTCTCCACATCCTCACCAACACCTATTGTTTCTTGAGTTGTTAATTTTAGCCATTTTTGTTCCTGTCCCAAATATTATGAAGTCCTCCTAGTTCCTCTCCCTGCTTCTGTTCTTGTCCTGCTCTGACTCCCCCACCCCCTTGTCCCCTCCCCTGAGCAGACAGGGGAACAATGCTAAAAGCCCATCAATGACTTGAAATTGTTTTTAGGTTAAAACCTAGATTTCCTACCATGGGCTGCAGTGACCTGCGTGATCGATCTTCTATCCTCCCAGGCTCCTATGACGATGATGACGATCGATACACTACTAGAATTTACTGAGCCTCCACTCACACTCCATATACTTTCTCTCACTTCATCTTGTGACAGCCCTAGTTCTCCTCCTCTTGAACTTTCCCAGCAGTCACACTATGCTCCTTTCCCTTCCAAATACTCGCAGAGCCCTTTTCCACCTCTGAACCTTTGCATTTGCTGTCTCCTTGGCTCAGGATGCTGTTGCCTCAGCTCTTCTCATGGCTGGCCCGCATCCCTTCATCAGACGTCAGTGCAAACATGGCCTCTCTGCAGAGGCCATCCATGATACCTCCCTCTAAGTAGCTCCCTGCAATTACGATATCCTTTCCTGTTAAGGAGTCCTTGCTGATTAGCACTTGCTGGAGCCTGTCAGGATCATGTTTATTCTTTTCTCATGCCCATCTGTTTTTCCCATCTAGAATGTTCTGTAAGCTCCATGGTAGTAGTTTGCTAACCACTGCCTTGTTCACTGCTCTAGAGTCTAGTGTGTGCACGGAACAGAGGAGGCGCTCAATATGTATTTAGTGAATGAACTGAGGTATTAAGTAAAAGGCTAAAAAAAATTCCCTATACATTTCTTCGTAAGTAGTGACCACTTAACTGTGTCAATATTTATAGATTAACAGGTCAGGTTTTCATATGGTCACTAGATGTGTATGTATTTGTTGGCTGAGTGACCACATGAAAAGCAGCCCATGTGAGCCCTGGGGAAACGTACCGAAGTGTTTCAGATAAAGCCGGTTGATTGGGGGAGTACTGCCATTCAGTTAACAGCAGAGAGCTGCGGGAGGAAGGAGTGGCCGGCTGTCTGGAGCTGTCCGAGAAGGAGCAGGTGCACGCGCTTTGGATGGGGAGTGGTTTAGTGTGGGCTGGAACTTGGGCTAGACGGGGTGAGGGTAGAAGGGTGATGAGTGGTGGGAGACGGTGTTGAGGGCTAGACCACAAAGGATGGAGAAAGGTGCTGAATGCTGTGCCAAAGAGGACAGGCTTTATGCAGTGGCCGGCCAGGCAAATGAGGGAGAACCCAGGACATCAGAGGGATTAGATTAATGCCCCACAGAAGGCAGGGCACAGAAGAAAGCAGGGGCTGCAGGCAGGACATGAGGCTCTCCCTCCACGATGGCAGTACAGTCAGAATGGAGAGGATGCTGTGCGCTGATTTAACGCTCATCACGTTTGCTCAGTAAATATCACATATTCCAATATGCACATACCACACACTCTATTAAACTGGTTAAAGAAAATTCAGGTGTTAGGATAGAGAGGTATACGCTTTCTTAAAGCCCAGTCTGATTGCTAATGTAGACATAAACATTACACGTCCTTAAATGAAGGACTGTAGATTTAATATGTAGCAAATCACAGGATTAAGGGCTGGAAGGGCCTGCAGGGTGGACCTGTGTCCTTAGTCTTCATTCTCACTGTATGGCCTTGATCTTTTCACCAGGGGCTTCTTCACAGCCCTGACCACGCCACACACTCGGCCACCTTGAATTTTGCTCTCTGTTTCTGTCTCCCACCCCTGCCAGGTGAGATCCTACTCATTCTTCTTGGCCAAGGTATGCAGTCGTGTCTGATGCCTTCCATAACTTTGTTCAGGTAAAATCAACTGCTCGGCTCTATGCTCTTCTGTCATTTGCACAGAAGCCTATCATGTAAATACACATGGGGGCATAGTCGTGTGGGGCTCAACAGGGCAGGCTCTAAAGCCAGACTGCTTGCATTTGCTTTTGACCAGCCATGTAAATGCCTGCACTGCTCTGAGCTCTAAGTTTTCTTATCTGCGAAATGAAGATAAGAATAGTAGCTCTAATAACACCAGCCATCTCAGAGGGGTTTTAGAAGGATCTGATGGGCTAACACATGTGAAATGCACAACAGTCCCTGGCTCACAGTAAGGGGTTAAGCGTGTTATTTTCCTGCTTGACTGTGGGTTTCTGGGGCAAGGGGTGTCGGTCTTATTCATCTCTGTAACTTCGGAGCCTGGCACAGTGCCTGGCGCCTGGTGGTCCTCGGGGAGTGCTGCCGAATGAGCGGATTGCACAGATGAGGAAACTGAGGCTCAGAGCAGTTAAGGGACATGCCCGTGGCCTCAGTAGGCCACGCGCCCCGAACCTTGTGAGCCCCAGGCCAGTGCTATTGGCTTGGCCATTGGCTTGGCCACCTCTGAACATGGTTGTTTTGTCTGTGTGCCTTCAGCAAGGGAGACTCAGTGCATTTAAACTCACTTTTCAGGTTGCCTTTTATGATATCTTTAAGAGAGACATTTACAGTTACAGAACATAAAAAAAAACAAAAAACAAACCCGAATGTAAGTGTAAACTTCGGAAATTACTGTGATTTAGGGAACGATAGGTGTTATTTTTTTCACAAGTTTCATATAATGTGAGTGCGTGCTATGGAATAATCTGAACAAAAGTTGTAAATAAAGCTGAAGAGGGCTTATTTTTAAGATCGGGCAGGATGGCAGTGTGTGCATTCTCTGTACAGACCTTTGCAAAATGTGTGGTATTTCTAACAAGTTAAATGTGAGACATTTCCTCACAATATTTATTAGCCTAAGACACTGTGAAACAGAGGTGTACTCATTCTTTGGGGCCCGGATTTAGAGCCTCAGTTCCCTAAGTGTGTGTGCTAGGGAGAGGGGAAGGGCAAGGAAGGGTCCAATTTCCTGCCCTCAGAACTCAGACGTCTTGTGCTCCACCTGCCCTGACTTGCGGCCCACTTCTGATTTGAGGGGGGAATTTGAGGATCCCGAATCCACTGCAAGATGGTTCTGCTGTTGGGCCCACTTTGATCTGTGTCCCCATGTCAGTTAAGGACACCAATTTGTTGATTTCCCTCTCTGTATCAGGCTTTTATGTGCTTTATCTCATTTAATCCTTGTGAGAATTTCACATGTGATGAAAGGGATGCCCAGAGAGGTTCAATGACTTGACTTAATCAGGATTCAGAACGTGGTGCGTGGTGGAAACAACCCAAATGCCCTCAACTGGCAAATGGATAAACAGAAATGCAGTATATCTGTACAAGGAATATTACTCAGCCATTAAAAGGAATGAAGGGCTGATGCATGTTATGTATTAGCCAGGATTCTCCAGAAAAAAACAGAACCAATAGAAGATATATACATATATCTCTCATATATTAATAGTATCTATTAATAAATATAAATACAGTATATTAATATATGCCATACAATAATATTATGTCATATATGTAATAAGGAAATAGGTTGGAGGCTGACAAGTCCCTAGACCTGCGGTCTGTAGGCTGGAAACTCGGGGAGCTGATGATGTAGGTTCCAGTCTAGATCTGAGTCCAAGGGCAGGAAAGGACTGATGCTTCAGCTCGAAAACAGTCAGGCAGAGAGAGAGAGAGAGAGAACAAATTCTCCCTTACTCAGCCTTTTTGTTCTAATCAGCCCTTCAACAGATTGGGTGAGACCCACCCACACTGGGGAGAACAATCTCCTTTTCAGTCTATCCGCTCAAATGTTAATCTCAACCGGAAATACCCTTCTAGACACACCCAGAACGTTTAACCAAATATCTGGGCACCCTATGGCTCAGTCAAGTGGACACAGAAAAATTCACCATCACCTGCTATATGACATGGATGTGCCTCCACAGCATGCTAAATGAAAAAAGGCAGACACAGAAGGTTACAGGTTGTATGATTTCATTTACGTAAACACCCAGAACAGACAAATCCATGGAAACAGAAAGCAAGTGTGGTTGCCAGGGGCTGGTGGGGCAGGGGTTGGGGGTGGGGAGCGACTGTTTAATGGGTATGGGGTTTCCATTTGGGGTGATGAAAATATTCTGGAACCAGATAGCCATGAAGTCACACAGCACTGTGAATGTACTTAATGCTGCTGAATTGCACACTTTAAATTGGTTAAAATGGTGCATCTTATATTGTGTTTTTTTTTGCCACAAAAATAATAATATTTAAAACCCTGGTGCCTCTGTCTTTGAAGACCTTGTTCTCACACGGCTCGAGGTGCTTCTGCCTTGTTCCTGATTCTCAGGCCCCACCTTGCACCTGGATCTCGCGTGAAGAAACGGCTCAGTCCGTCAGTCCCTCTGCTGCAGGGGCAGCTGGCTCTTCGAGGCCAGCCCTCCACTTCCCTTCCCTTCCCACAAATACTGGGCTGGGGCTTTGTCCTACAGCAGGAAGCTATGATGTCACTCATTCCAACTTCCTGCTTGCTTATGGTTCTTGGCTGACTGCTCCTTCATCTCTCTGTGGCTCCACCTGGCCCCAGCTGCTTGTCTGAATTCTCATCTGCAGCCTGTCGTTGGAGGGCCTGGAGTTCCACGGGCTGCTGCCGGGCCAGCCTGGGCTTGTCCATCTCAGGGAACCGGTCAGGCAGACCTGCGTCAAGGGTTTTCAGTGTCTGCCCCACTCACCATCAGTCCTTTCCCCCTGTAGACTCTTCCTTACTCTCCTACCCTATTCTTGACTCCTTGTCTTGCATTCCTAACTCCCTGTACCTGTCAAAGTGTCCCCAAAGTGACAATTAGTCCTCTGCAGAAACTGAGTGAAGGCAACTCGTTCTGGTCTTCTTTGCCTTTCCCTAGCTGGGCCCATGTTCCCAGAAAACATGTGGGTATTACCCACCTCCCCACCCCTCATTCATCTTCCCGACCTGTACATCTAGGAAAGATGGCACATCAGGGAAAAAGCCACGTAATCCAAAACAGAGAACTGAAATGCTAAGAATTCTGAACACAAAAGGAAAGAAGAAACCATTACAAGCTCAGGGGAACATGGTTGCAGACCTTTGGGGGTCTTCCAACATCGCTGAAACAACATGTTGCAGGCAGCTGTGTCTCCCCTCCATGTCTCCCATCCCAAGGCCCCTGTCCTGTCCTGTCCTGTAGGTGCTTGATTCCATTGCACCTCATCTTCCTGCCAATACGAACCACATACCGTCCCCCCACTCCAGCAGCCTTCAGACACCTGTTCAATCTCTGAGTAAGTGGCCATACTTCATTTCCTATGAATTTCCTAAAGTCTGAAAGGGATGATGTCATTAGACATGTAAAGGGTAAAAAGAGCCCTTTTCATCTTCTGGCTACAAGGGTTCTAGCTCTGAGTGAAGCCTGGCTCACCTGTGCAGGGCAGGCAGGAGAGAAGGACTCAGAGCCCCGTCAGACTCCTGGGGGACAGAGGGAAGAGATGCACAGGAGCTGGGACAGAGGTGCAGGGCTCGGGCCTGAAAAAGCAAATCTATTGCTGATTGAGAGAATCAAGCAGTTTCTGTCTTCCTGGGTACTGCAGTAAATACAAAGTGGAAGAAGACACAGTCCCTGCCCTCAGAGGGGAGAGTAGAGGAGCCTGGCGGAACAGTCCAAAACAGCAGAGGAAAAAAGGTTGGGAAGAAGAGTGGCAGGGAAACGTGGTGCAGACTAGACCAGTGTGACTTTTCATGACGCTGTACCTAGTTTCCTCAGCCCCCAAATGGCCATGAAGAAACAGTGGTGCTCTTCCTAAAATGAAATGACATACCTGATGTGAAGCCCTAACCCAGCACTGGGTGCTATCTCTGCCTCAAAAAATGTCAGTTCTGGTTTTCTCTTTCTGGGTTGAGCTGCCTGGGCATTCTCCTGCAGTCTGTGGGCAGCCACAGGGGTCGGTGAGCAGGAAAGGAATTTCAGAATCCTGGCAGAGAGGAGAATTAGGAAGGCTATGAGAGGGGCTTGTGGAAAGTTAATCCAAGCCTATTCTGACCTCGTTCAGGCAAAGACCAAAAGCTCTAATGGGATGCACTGAGGTCCTGGGGCCCGGTAGGTTACTGGAATGGGAAGGCTTGCGGTGATCCCCCTCACGCCCTGCTTGAGGCAATAAGATCATGTCTGAAATCTTTTCCGGAAAGTTCTCTGGAGCTCTCAAGCAGTGGGGGTTGCCGATCCCTGGTCCCCCAAGCGGAAGCTGAATGTGTGGGATAGAAAGGGAGGGACTCTACCCTCCCTTATCAATCATCGTTGCCAGCCATTTTTCACTCCAGCTAAAATTTAGTAGGTATATTAAAATGCATCCAGGCACAATAAAACCTTGTTTGAAGTTTAAAATATAGCTTGTCAGATGAGTATTTAGTGGTGTGTTTTAATATGCAGAAGTGCAAACCGGAATTTAATGTGTAGGCTAAAGTACACATTAGCAATTTCATAAGTGATCGAAAATTGCAGTGTACATGAGCAACTGGGGGGGAGGGTAGAGTGGGGGGGCAAGGAGGGAAACAAAAGATCATAAAACCTTGGGATCTATTTTCTATTTTCTTTATTCCCCTAAATAGGACCTTGAATTCCCAGGTGAATTTATAATGGAGTTTCCTCTTACTTATTTATTACTTTATGTTATGTTTTATTGAGATGGAGTTCACGTAACATAAAATTAACCCTTTAACCATGTGTAATTCAATGGCATTTGGTACACTCGCAGGGCTGTGCTGCATAATGTCACCTCCATGGACTTCCATAACAGTCTCATCACCCCCAGAGGAAACCCTGCATCCATTAGCAATCGTGCTCCCCATGAAGCAGTCCCTCCTCACGTCCGCTCCCTCCAGCCCCTGGCCACGACTAATCAGCTTTCTGTCCCTGTGGATTTACCTATTCCGGATCTCTTTCTCTTCCTTTAAAAAATTTATTTCCTTATTTATTTTGCTTTTGTTCCTTTCCTATGACGCACAGGAGCCCGTGTGTTTCTCTAGGCCGCCAGCAATGCCTGCTGCTTTGGCAGAATTCAGAGGTTGCAATGCTGGGAGCCAATATGTTGAGTTGTAGAAACGGGGGGAACCATAGGATAGAGCCCAGCTTTCTTGAATCAATATAGGTAAGGCTAGGAGACCGGCCTACTAAGTTTTTCCTAAGGGGGCTATTAACCTTTTTGTATCACTGACCTCTTGGCAGTCCGACGAAGCTCTTGGACCTCTTCTCAGAACAATGATCTGAATAAAATAAAGCATACGGGATTGCAAAGGGAACCAATTCTATTGAGATGCAGTTATAAATACTGAAGTATTTGGTGGTCAAATAATTATATATGCTTCTTTATTAACACATTCAATAGCAAGACCTTGCTGTGGGTCTAATAACACTGTAATTTTAAAGTAGTGAGAGGTGTAAATTATATTTTGAGATGTCTGCAACACTATAATGTGATATGAAAATATCTGACTTCTACTGGTGGCAAAGTCACAGGTATTGCTAACAATACTGTAGCTTGTTGCTTGTGTTCATAATTAAACGGAACGTGAATGTACGTTTGTGAAAACAAAGACATAATTTTCCCCCACCCCAGTTCACTCATAGACCTTAGTTAAGAACCCTTGCTCTGGGATCGATGGTTTCTAATCTATTTTCAGCCAGAGATCCCTCTGAGAATCTAACAAAAACTGTCTGCAGAACTTCTCACCAAAAAAATGTGTTTGTCTACAGATAGAAAAATTGTATCATGCTTGTCCCGCATGCCCATCCATAGACCATTTCCAAGCCTTTGGACCCCAGGTTAAAAACTCCAGTTCTAGATGTACCAACGGTTAAGGGCACTGAACCATTTAGCATTCTTTGACTATAAATAACAGAAACTAACTCTGGAACCGGGCAGTTTTAAAGGGTCTTTGTGGAAGAAGCTTCTGGACAGTTTTATCTGCATCTGACATTCAGGATGAGTAAGCTCCATCCATGACCAGGCTTTTGACATTCTGATCATCGTCCCACGTTCTGTTCATGTCTGAGTGGACTGAGTTGGGTCAGGTGCCCTTCCCTTCACTAAGGAAAAGCTAGTCACCTTGATTAAATACTTCAGCAGACTCTATCTAATGAGGAAGAATAATTTGTCAGAAGGAATCTTAGGCACTATTACCCAAAAAAAATTGTTTTTAAAGAAAAATAAAAAGAAAAGAAAGAGAAAAGATAATGGTGTGGACAGGAGGCAGGCAAAAGAGAAAGTTTACGTTACATCCCATGAAAAGAAGTGATGAGTACTGATACTGTTTTAAAGATTTTATTTATATATTTGAGAGAGATCAGGCGAGCATGAGTGGGGGGAGGGGCAGAGGGAGAGGAAGAAGCCGACTCCCCACTGAGCAGGGAGCCCCACGTGGAACTCGATCCCAGGACCCTGAGATCATGACCTGAGCCGAAGGCAGACGCTTCACTGACTGAGCCACCCAGCCGTCCCTGATTTTTTTTCCTTCCTTATTCTAAGACATACTTTCTGGGAACATTCTGATACTTCTGAAATCATAACATGCCTCTCAATATGTGCATACATTGAAAGCAGCCCCCCTGCCTTCCTCCTCACTCTCAGGAAGGTAAACTAGTTAAATCCATGTTGCATCCTACCATGGAGGAGTCTTAGAGCTGAGGAAGTATGGCCTAACAGAGTCAAAGCCATTCGAGGTGATGCCTCCAAGCGTCAGGGAGCACATCCACACCTAGGCACTTCATGCCAGCTTCTTTTCATCTTTTCTAATGGAGGCTTTACCTAATTTGGCTGTGATTTCACATCAGTTGTTTGTCGCACTACTGAATGCGGAGATACAATGCAATCCCACTGAATGGGTGCAGCAGCTACTAGCCAAGCTCTCTTCCAGGCACTGTGAGCATTACAATAGGAGACTAATACAGAGCCATCTGCTCTCCAAGAGTTTACAGCTTGGATGTAGAGACGGCACACACATGCAGGAAGCGGGTAAGAGACTCGCCTGCACTGCTAACCTAAGTCGAATTTACTTGCAAGGCGAACCTTAGAGCTGCGAAGGGGAGTCAGGCATTCAGAGAGCAGAGTGCGGGCTGAGTGGGGGAGGCAGTCCCTGGGCTGTCCCTGCCCAGTGCCTGTGTGGAGACAGGGCTTCCAGGACCCTTCTCTGAGAGGAATGAGGCTCTGAGAAGTTACACATCTTGGTCATTATCTAAGAGATGCAGAAGCCGTGGTGAGGAGAGCTATGGACCCAATGGGCTTCTCACTGGTCCAATACCCATTCATCTCTCAAGCCTCTGCTTAATGGTCACTTCCAGAAAGATCTTCCCAGACCTCTCAATTTAAAACTAGGTCTCTCTACTAAACTTTCTAAGAGTACCTTGGTCTTCTCCTTCAAAACACTAAGCAGAATTTGTAATTATATATTTATTTTTCTCTCCACTGGTCTGTGAGCTTCTCTAGGGAGGGAAAGGACCGTGTCTTTTTGCTTGCCTCTGTACCCACAAAGTTCAGTACACTGCCTGCACATATAAGGTGCTCAGTAAATATGTGTGGACTGATGGAGAAGTTAAGTATAGGCTACAAACCATACCAGTGCTTTCTGAAAATGACGAAGCTCAACTGGGGACAAGGACGCAGTTTTTCAGAAACACCTTTTGATGTTACAAGTGTGCCAGACCAAAAGGGACAGCTGGTATAGGAGTCATTGATGAAGATCTTGAGATTATGGATCGGAGAGCTAAGATAATTAAGAAGTTCTGCTTTTCGGTTTGGAATTTAAAACCTGAAGTGGACTATTTACAACCTACGGAACAAAGCTGAGCTTCCATCCTGCCCATGTGGACTGTTCCGCATTTAATGGGACTCTGGTGGGGGGGGGGGTGGTGGTGGTGTTAGTGTGGTCTCATTTTCCCAAGCAAACACCAAACCAAACCAAAACAAGATAAAAAAATGAAACTCTAAAGGAATTAGAGAAGCCTGAAGACAGGCGAGTTAATGAAGCTCTTATTTATCCTGAAATAGAAACTTAACATTTGCAGGCAGGGAGAAAGTTGTGAAGAAACTGAATTGAAAGAATCCACTGGTGTCCTTGGCTTGAGGGTTTGCTCAGGTTGCTGGCAGCGGGAAGATGTAGGGAGTCCTTCCCGGCCTTTAGCTGCAGACTTAAATTTCACAAAACCAGAGGCAGTGAGCGCGAAGATCCTGGTCGAACTTTTCATGAGTGCCCCGGCGACTCTGTACAAATGAAAGCGGAGATCTTTAAACTTTTCCTTAGACGGGGTTTGATAGCTTTCTGGAAGTGCGCGAGCCTACCTTTACCCTTTACCGTAGAATTGAGTAAGTATAATGGTGTTCAGAGTCTTTGTTTAAAAAAATACATTCGACATTACTACCAGTAAGAAAAAGACATTTTTATTCGAATACTTGCTACTTATGCAGTAGTTTTCTCTCAAGAATTCAAATTCTAGCCAAGTGGATGGAATGGCTAGGCTAGCTTCTGGTGGAAATGCAAATGTCTGGGACTTAATGCTCTACTCCTCCGCAAGTATACGAAGTTGGGTATTTTCCCCTCGCGGATTAGGGAAGATAAATTTCGCCCCTTGCCTAGTTCTAAAAAAAAGTCTTTCCAGAAGGTCAGGCTTCTGGGAATTTGTATCAGACTGAAGTTCAACTCACACCCAAAGGTTTGACCTCTGTATTCAGCTAGGTCTTACTTGAATGTTTGAGGTCTCAGTTTTCCCCTTTGTTAACAGGGACTAAAAACAGTATCTCTTCTTAGGGTTAAGTGGCTCTCCTTCACTAGAACAGTGTTTGGTGACCTCAGAAAGACTCCTCTCAATACACACACACATGCGCGGTCACTGACCAGACCTCGAACCCAGGGCTTCGTTCCCAGCAGGACATCTCCAGAACCACGGGCACAGATGAAGTCCTGGGAGTGAAGCCTCGTTAGCCCCATGTTCTAACCATGGAGCTATAGGACTGCCAAGTAGATGCGAGGCAGGAAGGGAAACAGAGGTTGATGGGTGCACGTGACTGGACCAATAGTCGCAACAACAGTAGACTGAGTGACAGGCTACTAAGTCTGCTGAGACCTTGCAGGGCTTGCCCAGGTGGCTGAGATTGAAAACCGCTCATTTCTGAGGCTTCCAGTTTGCACGGACCAGTACTGGTACAAAAACGGTTGGGGGCGAAACTGAGGTTGCTGACTTTTCATTTTGCCAAGAAATGACCAAAATCAACTCCCACCCCCAACTATCACAAATATAATATTCACTGATACAAGAGAGGAAAACATTTAGCTTTGCATTGCTCTTATGACTCTTGGGTTGGCTTTGAATGGCCAAAACCTCTCCACAGACCCCGCCCACGCCCCCCAAGGGGATGAACCTGGGACTCCTGCTGTAGAGACCACTCAACAGGCATGCACGCGGCCCAGGGAGCAGGTTTATGAACAACTCCGCCGACCTCTGTTCCTGGCAGCTGCAGCCAGGTCACGAACCCAGTTTGGGTTCTGAGGGTTCTTCTGCAAACGCTCCGAGGCGCTCAGACTTCCCTGTTGGAGGCCTCCCCCTCCTGTTTCACGGCCGATACGGTTTATCCCTGGCCCAGCACAGCACAACAGGGCACATCGCTGAGGCACCAGGCAGTGTTTCCTCATCTATCCTGAGTGTGAGTCCTTGTCCCCTTCCCAGGGTCGCACAGGCACCCAGCACGGCATGTCTTCCACAGACCTATCCTCACCACCACCTGTCTTCACTTCCTTCACGGCATCCCAAGACAGCGAGCACAAGGCACAAGGGCTCATCAGTCGTCTCTGCTTTTTCAGTGTTTGCTTACGTCCCAGTGGCCCAAGCATGTCACATAACCTAGCCCAGGTCACCCCCAGAGGGCTGCAGCAAGGCCATGGGTACTGAGGTATGATTCACTAGAGGTCATTAGTGCAACAACGTGTGAACTTCCCTTCTTAGACATGCGTTGCAAGATACGGAGCTTTAACTTATAAATTATGGTGCTTTCACAAAGATGCAATATAGATGTTATTACTAGTATAAGGAAGCACTTGGAGTCACCTTATTAAGGGGCTGAATCCTACATCAAATGGCTCTGCTTGCCTCATAAAATTATTCATTACTTTTTAGCAGTGGCCTTGGGAAGTTATGTACATAATATTTAGAGGAAAATGCCATTTACAATTATAATGAATTCAAGCAAGCCACACGGTAATACCAGTGCCCCAGTTTGGAACTTGAGGCTTGCTCATTTCATATTTAATGGCACACATGTCCCCCCATCCCTCTGCCCTAGTACGGGTGTCGGTAGGTACCCGCCTGTCTCATCTCCTAGAACTCCAGCTCCTTTGAAGGCAGGCATCTCACCTCCCCCATGCTTATTTTCCTCACTCTTCCAGCACCTGTACCACTCAGTAGATGCTCCCTAAATGCTTGTTAAAATAATCAACAGATACCTTTTATTAAACACTCCTACGTTCCAGGGACTTCACTCAGAGACTGGGTCACCAATTCTCTCCCAATGCCACAGATAAGTGTTAGTCTCTACAGTTCACCCCCGAGGGGACTGAGGTGCCCAAAGCCCACTGGGGATGGGCTGGAATTCCAGCCCAGTCCCATCTGAGGCCAGGACACTTTCCTCACTGCTGCTTTAAGTGAGGAGCTGGAAGCAGACAGTCAAAAGTGAAAAGATTGGCCTCCAGGTGTGGAGAGAGGGGCCAAGGGAAGAGGAGGAGGCAGTAGACTGCTGGGGGGGGGGGGGGGGGGGTAAACTGCTGGGGGAGGGCGGACTCAAACTATTTACTGCCTTTGCAATAAAATAAAGACTCTTTAATTAAGACAGAGAAATGCTGGTTGAACACCCGGTAGGAGAGCAAGCTCTACAGCTCTTTAACTCATCAACACCAGCTACTTCTTGGTGGTGAGGAGAGGAGGGACTGGAGAGGCCTCTTGGGCAGATGACAGTCCCACAAGGTTGTCCTCAGGTGAAAGGTGGCCATTTTTTTTTTTTTTTTTACATTTTGCCTGTAGTTTTTCCTACTACTAGATCAGTAATAATACTAAAAATAGCGACCATTTTAGGGGCGCCTGGGTGGCTCAGTCGTTAAGCGTCTGCCTTCGGCTCAGGTCATGCATGATCCCAGGGTCCTGGGATCGAGCCCCGCATCGGGCTCCCTGCTCGGCGGGAAGCCTGCTTCTCCCTCTCCCCCTCCCCCTGCTTGTGTTCCCTCTCTCGCTGTGTCTCTATCAAATAAATAAATAAAATCTTAAAAAAAAAATAGCGACCATTTTAGATACTACAGTCTACAGGGCGTTTGTGTGTGTATGGGGGGGGGCAGCTGGGCAAAGCGCTTTACATACAACGCATGATCTCATCTGATGCTCACAACAACGCATCTGACGAAGATTTTATTATTCTTAATTTATAGATGAGGTAACCATGCCCAGGGAGATTAGCTTTCCGGAGATTTCCCGGCTTGTAAGTAGTAGATCCAAAACCTAACTCTATTTGACTAAATGCCCCGAATAACATTTAGCTGTGGGCTTTGCGCGGCTTCGGTGCTGGTCTGAGGTGGGAAACTGTGAATCCTATTTATTCAAGCGAAGCCAAGCACGTGCCTGTGTAATTTACAAAAACAAATCCAGGTCAAGATATCCGTCCGCTTGAGGTTTAAAAGCCTCCTGTGGAGAGCTGCAGAAATCTCTACTCATTCATTCACTCTTTCGCTCCCTCAACAAGTGTTTATTGCGCACTCCGGTAATCCAGGCAGGGCGCTAACCTAGCCCTAGCGGGGAGAATGGTGAACGCGAGAGACGTGGTGTTTGGCTGCCCCCCCCGGCTCTCCGACTGTACTGCCTCGTGGGCGACGCAGTCCCAGAGCAGGAAATGTGTCAGCCCGAGGATGACCTGTACCGGCGGCGCCTAGCGGCTGGGTGGTCAGGGCAGGCTCCCTGGAGGCGGCGGCGGCCCGGGCCCGGCACGCGGGACCGGAACCGGCTCGGAGGCGAGCGTGGGGGCGGGGCCGGGCCGGGGGCCGGGGGCCGGGGGCGGGGGCGAAGGCGGTGGGCTGCGGCCGAGGTCCGGGCGGGGGCGGCGGGCGAGTTAGGGTTAGGGCGAGAGGATTCGGCTTCCCGGCGGCAGAGGGCGCCTGGCGCTGCGGTCCAGCGCGCCGGAGCCGCCCGCGCGGGCGCCGAGAGGAGAGGCGAGGCGAGGCGAGGCGGGGAGCACGAGCGGCGGCGGCCACTGCCACGTATTCCCGGCAGTGGCGGCGGCGGCGGCGGCGGCACGGGAGGAGGTGAGCGGCGCCGGCGCCCGCGGGCAGGTGGGCAGGGAGCGGCGCGGCGGCGCGGCGCG
>NW_023270387.1:38036924-38040803 GCF_011800145.1 Mirounga leonina
GGCGCGGCGCGGCGGGCGGGCGCGGGGATCGGGCGCCGGGCACCGGGCGGGGGTGCCCGCGCCGGGACAGCGCGGTTCCCGCCACGCCGGCTCCGCCTCCGCGCCGGGTTGCCGGCCGAGGCCCGGGCGCCGAGCCGGTCCCGAGCGCAACTCGTGCCGGCGGGGCGGGCGGGGGCCGAGGGGACGCGAGCCCGCCCGCCAGTCGCGGCTCGGGACGGGAATCCCCGCCGCTGCGGGAACGGGGCCGCGGCCGGAAAAGTTGGGGCGGACCGCTAGCCCGCATGGGCCGGGCGGGAAGTGCGGGTGCAGGGCGGACCCCGGGGGACGCAGGGACGCGGTGGGGGGGGGGTCCCGGGCCGGAGGCGGGGCGGCCGGGAGGGCCCCGTCTGGGAAGGCGGGAGACGCGGCTCCTCCGCGGACGGGGAGAAAGGGGGTGCGCTCCGGCTCTCCGACTGCAGTGGGCAAGTGTCCGGCCGGGGGGCCCTGCGCGTGAGGAGGGAGGCCCTCCGGGGGCGAGCGCTGGGGACCGGAGGCGAGCCGGTGGCGGGGTAGAGCGCTGGGGAGTGGGTTTTGCTTGCTCTCCGCCTCCGTTGGGGCAGACCCCGAGAGAGGGGTCAGGCTTGGAGAGTTGGGGTCACCTCTGGCGTCTGAAGACCGGATGGGGAGTTCCTGTAAGGGGTGCGAGAGGGAGCTGAGCGTTGCTTCCTCCACCGCTTGGGTCAGGTCCCGCCCCTCCCCATCCGTCAGGTTCACCTCCCACACTGCAGTGCTTTTGTCCTGGGGAAGTTGAGGAGGGGATCCCTGAGTGGGTGAGCTAGTTAGGGGTTCCAGGGTGAGCAGGACTGGACTGTATGAAATCCTGACTGCCGCAGGGAGCTGTCTGAAAGCACAACTCTGACCTCCTCCCACACCCACCCACCCCAGTCCCTCTGCATAGGAAATGTCAGGGATTCCCTGGGCTGGGCCAGCAGGTCCGCAAAGGCCAGCCGCACAGCTGCTCACAGGGTCCTGGGTATTCTGAAGGGGAATAAGACATGGCCCTTTATTCCCTGGCTGAGGCTCGTTTTGCAGAAACAAGTGGTTCTGGAGAAGCTGGATGCTTTATTAGAACAGCCTATGTGGTGCCCCTTGACAACAGCGATGACTCATGTTGGCCTTTTTTTCATTTTTCAAGTAAACTTTGTATTCAGGACACAAGTATGCCAGGTCATTTGCGACATCGATGGGGCTGGAGGCCCACACCTTGGGCCTTTTGAACCCTAGTTCTAGTCCTAGATACATGAGCAAGGAGGATGACCTTGGATGGGCCCTTCAGTTTCCATTTCTCTGAAATGGGGTATAAAAACAGAACTAGATAATCTGGTGGAGGCAAGAGTCAGCTTCTGAGGGGGACTGAAATCTTTTTCCTTGTGAGACTAATCAGTCACATGACATCAACATCAGCCGATGATAATTATGGAAATGAGGATGGACTTAACAACAGATAAGATGCAAGAAAGATTGCAAAAAACAAAACAAAATAAAAAACTAATAGTAATTGGTACTAGATTTATAGCATGAATACTGTTGTGGTGCAGGCCATCAGTATACATGGCTGTCTAGCAATCTTGACTATAAAGTTGTTCATTGTGCTTTGAAAAAATTAGGTATATCCTACCGGCAGGCCTGAATTTTTTCTTTCGTTTTAACCTTCAAGTCTGGAGTGGATGCTCGGTTGGCTTGGTCTTGGTGCAGCCTTACTCGAAGAACACCCCCAGGATCTCTCATTGCCATTGTACTAAAGATTTCCTTCTGTCTGACGGGTCCTGGGATCCTTGTACCACCACACCTCTGTCGTTTTTTTCCCTGTGGCTTGAGAAGTTGTGAGCCGATTCCTGTTGCATCTGGCATTTCTGAACTTCCCTGGTTTCCTTTCAAGTGAGTGTAATTCATAGGCAAACGGTTCGTTAGATGCAGCACATTAAAAATAACTTGAAGTAATAATGTGGCCACTCCTCCCTAGACCCCCTGGGCGGCCTCTGACTAGAACTTCCAGGTCATCTGCTGGCTCTCTTGTTTGGATGCCGAGGGGCACCCCCGAGTTGAGATGACATGGCCAGGCCAGACGGCACAGTAACGATGAAGCCATGATGCTAGAAGGGGAGGAGGATTTTTTTTTTTTTTTTTTTGTATTTTATCACAAATTGAAATGCTCCTATCCTTTTGTTCTCTTCCATTAGCTTTCAAAATCCATATTGGGTTTGACCACATCATTTTCTGTAATCCTTTTTTGGTCAGTTTCTTGGAAGCTGCAGTTAGTGGTTATCTCTGAGTTTGAAGTGGGAAAACTATATCCTCCCCCAACACGTAAAGGCATAACTAATTAGATTGAATCTTTAAAATGTCTGTAGTGTATCTATGTGTGCTCGTCTGTGTGTGTAAATTTTACTTTCCCTTAGGACTATGAAATTAGTGAAAATTATGATGCTAATAACAGTTACTATTTGAGTCCCTACCACCCTATCAGACACTGAGGAAACCAACTGTTAAGTGTTACAGCTGGCTTGCACAACTTGCTGATGGTCTTTGAAGCCAGATAGCCTTTTTGTAATAGTGGAAAAGGAATTCTTAGCTCTCCTACAGGGTTGCGGTAGTAAGTGAGATAATGTATATGAAAAGCAATGTGTAAACTGTGAAGTATTTTCTAGCCCAGGCAATATTTTAGTGTAAGCACTTGGGGATACTGGACGCTTGAGTCCGTGAGTCTTGGGTGTCCGGTAGGTCTCAGTGTACCTCCTGAGCCCATCCCCCGGCCCCTCTGAGCCTGTTCTCCTCATATGTAAGATCAGGATCACTGCCTTATATTAAATGAGATATGTGGTGGGTGCTCAGTGAAGGTTGGCGTTCACCCCTTTCTCTCCCCTTGCCCACAGGCACTCGGGATAATGGGATTGATTGTCTTCCAGTAGGAATTGGCCTCAAGGGAGAAAAGGCTTTTAGGGTACATTTTTGTACTTAAGAATAATTCTTCCAGCTTTTGCCTTCCTACCCCAGTGGCCGTTGCTCATGGTGAATATTCCAGGCCCTGCCATCATCTAAAAGGAGGGAGAACAAAACCAGAGGCCGGAAAGGACTGTCTTTGATAGAAAGTTGAAGATGGGTAAGGCTAGTTTCCCTTTGCCCATTTTGTGCTCTGTCTCCTTTTTATTCGTTTTGTTGGGCAGGGAGAAAGATACCAAGTTTGGGGGCATTTCTAGCTGGAAGGAGGCATTGGAAGAGCTACATTGTAAGGTGGGAGGGCAGGGCGGGCTAAGGGCTGGGTAGGAGATGGAAGAGTGGAATCTGGCGGTACAAGCCGGAAAGTTTGGTGTGGGGAAATCTCGGTTAGGTGTAGGATTTGGCTGAGTATGGGGCCAGTTTCCATCCCATCCTATAAGGCTCTCTTGTGGGGCTTTGAAGTTTTTGTCCTCCAGGCAGATTTTGACTGGTTGTGGTGGTATCATAAATGAGTTTCCGTAGTAAGTCGTATGCTGGAAAGGAAATTAAATTCCAAGAGGGTGTTTGTTGTGACTGATGCCAGAATTTCTCAGAGAATTTTATTAAGATTCAGTCAGCCTATAAAAGTACTTCTTAGTTCTCTGAAGATATTAATTAAGAAAGAGTTTTCCAAAAAAATAGAAGTATCTCCTTTGTGAACTTTTGAAATATAATCTTCCTAATCTTTGGAACAAATGAAGTCCAAAAAATCATAGAGCTATATATTTTAGAAACATTTCCTCCCCAAAGTGATGTTTTCCTTCTTTTCCCATACCTTCCCTCTTCTCGCATTACTTTGATAATAAGTTGATTTTGGTTTCTTTCACATTTTGGTCGCCTAATTTTTATGTCGATGTCCCTGCA